>NC_083485.1:8048159-8163159 GCF_030014155.1 Tachysurus vachellii | reverse complement strand
TTTCTTTAACCATTACATTACATTTACAGCATTTGGCAGACCAAACAACTTTATAACCAAACAACTTTATAACTCATTCAAACATAAATAACTTGTTTTAACTTGTTTTTTTTTTTACTGTTAGAATTACAGCAGATGATCAGAAAAATACAAGATACTCAAGCTTATTTTGTAAACCATGAAGACACTAAACACTATCACTAACACTTTATCTTTGCTCTGTTTTACTTTTGAGACTAAGTGGCTTTGAGGTTTGCCCAGCATGAATCGGTTCACGTCCCGGTTCATGTACCGGCGCCTCATTATCACTCATTTCACTAAAAGTGAAAAGAGTGATAATGAGGAGCCGGTACATGAATCGGTTCACGTTCCGGTTCATGTACCGGCTCCTCATTATCACTCATTTCACTTTTGGTGCTCAGTGCGTATATTGAACATGTGCGCAGTCAGAGTTTGACTGTTCGAGCTGTGAGACGATACTCTCCCACCTCCCCGCTGAGAACTTTTGCTCGGCTTGCTGAGTAATTTAGATGAAGGCGAACGCTTTGAATTTCGCCGATTCATCCCTGCCCCCTCCCCCCCTCCTCCTCCTCCTCACACCTCCCCCGCGCTCTATTGTATTCATGGCGCAGAAGATCAGCGCGCGCGCGCGCGCAGGCGATAAGATAAGCCCAGGACTGCTGTGCTGTGTGTCTGTGCATTAGGACATTAGATCTTTCAAGCTGAGCGCAGATTCACTAGATGTGGGTTTGATGGCTGAAACTAAAACACTCCGAGCTGACATTTAAAACCAGTATATTTTAAGCACTGAAGATGCGCACTGGTTTATCTCAAAAAAGCAATAAAAACAGCGCGTGGTGTGCTTTGGAAAGTTTATCTCTTAAAAAAAATCCCAGCCTACAGCGTTGTCCTTATAATAATAATAATAATAATAATAATAATAATAATAAATGTATCTAAAAATATTTTAGATTTATTCAACTAACTCAAGGTTTTAGAAGCAGTACCCACTTTGGCCACAAGGAGGAGCTCACCATACATGGCTGAACGGCAGCACTAACGCTAGTTTTTATTACAAAAAAAGAGATCCTCTACAAAAACCTTCAAATGCAACGAATGTATTTGTGCATGTTCAAGACTGGATAGCATATAAGCTAATTTATAACCAAGCGGACAGACAGAAAATGGAAATACATTTCAAAATAATACTAATACTAATAATAATGACGTTTCTTATTATAGACTATAATTTAGCCCAGTGCGGTATGAAGCGCATCCCTCCCGTGCAAACAAAAATAGATAACGATGGTAGTAAAGCGTGGCTCGGTTCTAGTTTTGCGTGCGTTCCTGCAGCATTATTTATACATCACGTATTACCTGCAACCTTAAGTTATAAAAACAAGTCGATAATCGAAGTGCACGGCCACACGGAGATGTCGGACAGGTCGAAGCTGATGCGTTGGACCTGCTGCAGTGTCTCAAATTGAAAGGAATCAGTCGAGAAGCTTTCAGCTGGTGACTGAGAGCGGAGGAGGAGGAGGAGGAGAGGAGGAAGGGGAGGGGGGATCCGAGGTCAGCCCGAGGTGCTGCTCCATAGGCGCTCTAATGCCTCCATTCATCGATTTTGAAGAACACCACCGTGTGGCACAGGACAGAGATAACACACTTTTGCAAGAGGTTTTTTCCCCCTTTCTTTTTGCACAGCAGCGCCCAGCAGAGCACCGGTTTGGGAGTACAGCAATAATGCAATAACGTGCAGGAACAACAACAACAAAAACTCCAGAATGCAACTTAGCATCACTGCAGGATGCAAAGATGGGTTTAGTTCTGCTGTGATTTGTTGTAGGTTCTCTCTTGGCATACAGTCATGTTGCTTCTACAGAACACAGAAGATGTTGAGCAAAACCCTAAATTGTCAAATTTAAAAAACAGTTACAGGGTTTAATTAACTCTTAACAAAACCAACACTGGGAGCACGTCAGCTTTAGAATGGACGTGATGCCTTCAATCTGTCTGCATCTTCTGTGCAAAAGTTGATTAGGAATCAGTGGGTTTATTGGGATACTAGAGCCGAAAAGGATAAAGAGTGAGGATCAAATCGACCAAGACCCAAAAAGTTTAGTGCTGATTACTGAATTGTCATTCAGTGTAACTCTTTAACACTACGCAAAATAGGACTGATGTTGGTGTAGGCAACACTTTACACGTCTTTAAGGTTTGAGTTCTACAGCAGTGTGGCCTCTGAACAGCCGTGTGGAGCTGCTTATTGTGGTTGATTAGCTCTTACTATTAGTAACTGGTTACTAACTGCCCACAAACTAACGTGAGCTGTATACGAACACATTTAACTAGAGAATCTGCTCAAGGGTTTTATTATGTAGGTTATTACATATTGTATTGAGGGTGCAATATGGTGAACACTGCTGTAGTTATGTGAACACAGTACTTAAGTTAACTTAAGAAGAAAGAAATCAAGTCAAGAAAAACTTTTCATTTTTTATTAAGGTTATAAATTTTAAACAAATACTTTCTAAAACAGTTTTACCCGGTGATATACAATTTAATATGCACAAAAATACAAGAATACCAACAAAATATGGAGAGTACGTCTGAAAACGTCTTTAATTCAGTACACATAGTGCTTATATAATGTGAGGACTTATGGCTAACTTATGAGATTGCCTTTTTAGAACAAAAGGTCTAACATTGTAGAAAATAAAATCAAACCCACAAAACCGAGCAAATGCTGGAATCATGAATTACTGTGAACTTTTTTGAGTGAGGAAAAGGAGGGAAATTTGTGATGCCAAATTGTCAACAACAACAAAAAAAATGCCTGGTTGGTTCCATCACACCTTGCATTCTGGGGGTTGTGGTGTTAATTAACACCAAGGTTGAGTGAGATGAGTTGACTGGCATAGATGGACTACAAACACACTGGAACTGCAAGTCGGTGCAGTAAACAAAATGCACCAGGTATTGCCACTTCAAAACACAAAAGACAACAAACCAGAGAGAGGAGTTTCAAATATTGCACCTTCTTTAGCCTACATGATTCCCTACGTGATATTAAAAAGGTGTAGTCAGAACTATGCCAGTCCCTCCATCCAGCCTCACATGGTGTTCATGTTAAGCAGCTCAGCTAGTATTTCTGCCTGGAACCATTTGATAAAAAAATATGTTAAAAGAAAGTAGAAAAAGCACGCAATCGTGGCTGAACGTGCAGTGTTAGGATGATCTGATGATGTGTTATTTCAAACATTACACGGGTAATGTAATTTTACAAGACATCTTTGTGAAGTTGCTTATGAAACAACTCAAAAACAAAACAATCCACGAGCAAAAAAAAATAAAAATAAATCAAAACCTGTCGTGTGAGTGGTGAGAGCTAGCTAGCAGTTCCGCGTTGGGGTTTAAGGCAACGAAATTCGTTGATATCATTTCAGCAACAAAATGTTCGCGATGTCAACGTTGTCGGTGTAGAAGGACATACACACACGCGCGCGCACACACACACACACACACACACACACACACAAGTGGCAGGCAGGCGTCCACTGCGCGCCTCCCCACAAACGAACGAAACGAAAACAAACCTAACTCGAATGTTTTAAATAACGTTCTGTTGCAAAAATAAAGTCTCAGGCTTTGTACAGTTTTTCATCATAAAGGATTTGAGTCTATTTCTTTACCACAGGGTCAAAAAGCTACGATGGCTCTGGTCCATGCCCCTAAACTCGCCAGCGCCTGCTTGCTGCAGAACTGTCCGTTGAGCGCTTGCTCTAAGTCCGCCTGCCGGCTCACAAGCCCCGAAAAACCCGAGCCGAAGATGGAGATGAGATTGGAGATGTTACACGCTTCTAAAGGCTCGGCGCTGCCTGCGTACGCACACTCCTCCAACTTCTGGCGCTTGCACGGCGCGAACTCCGGCGTCTCGTCCAGCTCGGGCGCGTAGTAGCCGAAGTCCATTTTGCGCTTCCTGGCCGGTCCATGCGCGCTCAGACAGCACGGTGCCAGCGGCGCGCAACAGTCCTGGTGCAGGCAGCCGTTCTCCACCGTGGTCACGACGTGCGTGTCCAGGTCCAGCACGGTGGTCTTGCTGCAGTGCACGCCGCCCGACGGCGAGAAATCGCAGCTCGGCGCCATGGCGCACGCCTCCACGCAGCAACTGCGGTAGAACACAGCGTCCGAATGCTTACAGGACGCATCCTCGTCCTCTTCTTCCTCGGCATGGAGTACGAGAGACGCGGAGCACGCGCCCGGCTGCGGGTGTGGAGAGCGCGGGCCGACCGGTGAGAGCGCAGCGCACAGGCTGGGTGCAGGACTCGCCACGCCGCAGCAGCTTGGCTCCTCCTCGGCGTCCTCAGCCACGTCGAGCGGGTTCAGCTCCTGGATCTCGTTGCACACGGTCATGACCTCCTCGTACTGCTGCATCCTGTAGATCTCCGCGTACTTTTCGTTCATGTAGACCTGGCGCGCGTTCCTCAGCACGTACGACACCAGGAGGTTCTTGTGCAGCTTGATGCCTCCGCGCTGCGTCCGCGAGTTGTGAATCTTCCGTAAAGAGATGGAAATCAGGCTCTGCGCGTCCACCGCGCACTCCCCCGTGTTGATCATTGTACTTTTAGAGCCCTTTCCCACACTTCGGCGAAGGAAGCACTCGGGCTTTCACTCAGTCGAAAGCGCGGTATTTGCTTCGGGGGCGCAGGCTCAGTTTTGCTCGGTGGTGAAACATTGAACAAGACCGTCCCTGTCCGCTACTTCTTAACGAGCAAGCGCCAGCGATCATTAGCCTGAGAGCCGTGGTCAGAGCATATATACTGCCTTGAAGTTTCCGCCCACGGCGCTACGCTCCAATCGTAGAGCGAGAACGCTCATGAGTGGCGTGAAAGTCCCGCCTACGTCTTTCGATTCTGGCCAATCAGAGACGGGCGGTTCTTCTGTACTATTCAAATTCTAAACTGACTTTAGCAAGCTGGAATGTTCTCATGAGGCGCTGAACAGAGGACACAGACTTTCTCTCTGTTTTATCAACTACAGTTCTCTTTAACTTATTGTCCATGTACAACTATTTTAGATTTTCTCAGGCTTAGTGGTCTTAATTAATTTTTTAGAAAGTTATTTTGATCCAAAACCTATTTATTTATTTATTTATTTATTTATTTATTTATTTATATTTTTATTGTTAAAAAAGATCTAATAACTGCCTTAAAAAATATATATAATTTTGATTAACTATACAATTATATAATTTTTATTAACATTTTCTAACAAAAATAATGTTTGGTGTTCTTACTTTATTTAATTTTGTAAAAGAAAAATATGTTTTAATTAACATCTATGTTGTAAAAAGGAATTTTTTGTAAATTTGGGGTTTAATAATTTCTACTAAAAACTATTTATTATTTTGTAAATTGTTTTTGTAAATTGTTTTATGTGTTTGCAATACATTTGTATGTATTTTTACATTTTAATATATTTTTTGCATTTTTTTCTGCAAAAATGTAACTATGAAGGACAAATGCTTAAAATATTATAAATTTTTTTTTAGCTTAGTTACAGAGACAATCGTTTATTACAAAGTTAATAATCAGTCCCGTTCACTACTTTTGTAATTTCTAATTATTGTTAATGATAGTAATGAATTAGAATTAACATGTAACTAATACACTGGTATATATATAAAAAACCTCATTCCTGTTTGCTTTAACCCTCTGAATAAAAATATGTCTCATATATAGATTTTAAGAAAAAAACTAAACAAACAAACAAAACTTAAATGAAGGGTTCCTTATTTGTCCATCTAGAGGAATCATGAAAGGCTTAATGGAGAACCTATATGAAGACTCTACAACAGAAGCTAAGAACCCTGTCTCTATTCTAAGATCCTCCTTTTTTAAATGGATAAAATAGTAACACCATCACATTTACATTTACATTTACAGCATTTGGCAGACGCCCTTATCCAGAGCGACGTACATAAGTGCTTAAATCTCTAACATTGAATACATTAATGCTGGCTCACTAAGTTGCATACTTAAGATACCATGAGTTTTAAACATTTGTTCAAAGTTACAATGAAAAAGTGTCAAAGGTTGTGTGTTTTTTGTTTTGTTTTTTAAAAATGCGAAAGATAAGGAAAGAAGTGCTAGTTGAAGTGTTTCCTGAATAAGTAGGTCTTCAACCGCCGCTTGAAAATATCCAGTGACTCAGCTGTCCGGACCTCTAGGGGAAGTTCATTCCACCACCTTGGTGCCAGTACAGAGAAGAGTCGTGTAGTATACTTGCCTCTTACCCTGAGAGATGGTGGAACCAGTCGAGCAGTGCTGGTAGATCGGAGGGTGCGGGGTGCAGTGCGAGGAATGATGAGGGCTTTGAGGTAAGAGGGAGCTGGTCCATTTTTGGCTTTGTAGGCCAGCATCAGTGTTTTGAATCTGATGCGTGCAGCTACCGGAAGCCAGTGGAGGGATCGCAGCAGCGGGGTGGTATGCGAGAACTTTGGCAGGTTGAAAACAAGCCGGGCAGCTGCATTTTGGATCATTTGCAGAGGACGGATTGCGTTCATAGGTAGACCTGCCAGCAGTGCATTGCAGTTTCATATTCATCACACTATCATATTACAGCTTGTAACAGCAACAATGCAAATTCAAGTCAACAAAATATCAAAATTGGTCATACTCAAAATGATGTGCAATACCTGTCAAATTGAACTGAGCATACTATAGTAATTGCTATCACATGGCAAGTCTGTCTTGACAAAAAGGCTGATCTATTTCATTTTGTTTAAAATAATCACTTTTAAAACTGTAGCATGTATAGTTTTAAACAGGAGCTACTGCTGTATGTTATTTAGGTTTTTTCACACTCTGCCTTAGTGCTTTCCTTCCTAATTAAACCCCTCTAGTATTAGTGGGTGAATCATGCAGATCCAGATCATGTGAATCTCTCTCTCTTTCTCTTTCTCTCTAGCTCACTCGCTCGCTCGCTCACTCAGATCTCTAGTGGCTGAGTGCTGGAGCTACCAGCTCTGCATCTTAACAATGATTGGGATCAGGAGCACCCATCTTTTAGCTACGCATTGCAAGGAAAGAAATCAATAAGCATGTGAGGAGAACCATAGCGGACCAAACTGGAATGGCGATAAGGCAATAAAACGATGGTGTGTTAGGCATGTACAGATTCAGAGCACGTTGGAAAGAAAGCTAAACATTTTTTCTAATAGTTACTCACACTGTGATATGGATATAGAGGATTTATCTGTGAAAACTGTGAGATCCACATGGCAGGAATTACTCACAACAGAAACTATGTATACTGGAAGCCAAAGATACATATAAAGATAGCTGCAGGTAATATAATTAGGGCTTTTCCTTACATACTGATTTTAAATGCAACATTATAACAGCTTAGTTGTTTTTGTTTGTTTGTTTGTCTCTGATCACCTCAGCTTGCTTTGCTAAACAAGTAATGAAAAGAACTAATGGAAAAAGTATGTCAACAAGTATCAGGGCTGAAAAACAAAAATTAGACAATGCTACTGAATATGGACATAGGGTCATTTTTAGTAATGCATAATACTGCTCTTTAAATCAAATGAGAACAGGAACGTTCCTTCTCTTTGTGGACCCTCTTCCCATCTCTGCAAGCCCTTCAGTCCAGGCCCCTTAAATGAATGTTGCAGCATTTTCAACCAAATCTTCATCTACCACTCTGTACCATCTGTAGCATATGTGAGCTTACCAGAAACAATCATTAGAAACCTTGAGAAAAAAGGACATTGAAACACCATAAAACATAAACCATGATAGAAAATTATTACTCATAACGGAAGTAAAATGTTAGTTGCTGGGGCATCAATACACATTTAAACATCAGTTAAAATGTTTGTAGACGAATTATCTATCCAGAGATGTGACTGCATTGTAGTTTGGGACTGATAACACTTGGATACCCCAAATCCTAAGCAGAATTACCCTCACTATGGTAAATAACCTTCTTATCTGTCACATCCTTATATCTTTATTGTTTAAGTGCAATGGTTGTATTATGGATATTGAAATAGCTGTACCCTAATGCTTCAAACACACATACAACGTCTCGCAGCGACCAAAGGGCATCCGAAGGGCGTTTATGAGTGACAGTGACAGTTGGCGAATAGATGTAGGTGTGTCCAGCAATGCCACAAAGTTGAACAAATTATTTTAACTTTATGCAGCAACTTTTTGCAATGAATATCAATGGGAGTGAAGGCAGTAGAGATCAAGTGATCCGTGGGAATGAACGGACAATGATATGATGATATGATATATACATTTGTGAATTTTATACAAAAAATCTTCTAGATTTATTTTAGTAGCAGGAAAATTGATTTGTTGTAAAAAAAAAAATAAAAATGGAATACTAGTTGCACAACCCCCTGATAAACGTTATAATGTTGGCAACCAGGAGTAGGAACACCAACTGGAGACTGAATAGTACAGATTTTCTTAGTACAGGAAAAATGTAAAAATTCCCTGCATTGCAAATTTAAATATTTGATGTAGACAGCAATTTGGATCAAATGTTGGATAATTTCTTTAAAGAATCTCTAAGATGTTGCTTGGAGTTAGGTTCATGTTGCTATAGAAATAGAAATTAAATTGTGATGCTGTCAGTGTAGATGATGCCTTGGTCAAGAGCCCAATAGGAGTAATCTGAAAGTCCTGAGCATTTGATCCCACAACCTTTTGGTCAGTAGGTACTTAAGTTGCCACTGCCTTGTTTCTAAACCAAGCTTTAAGTTTACAGACATCAGCAGAAGTTTTTTTTTTTTTTGCCTCCTGCCTCCTCTTTCCTAGATGTATTTCTTTCTTTCTTTCTTTCTCCTTATCAGAAGCTCTCTCCAACACATGACACCTACCAGGGTAAAGGCTAACTCATGCTTCCTCCAATAGACGTGACGCCGACCATCCACACTAGATGGAGATGGCTGTTTACCCGCTTCCACCTACAGAAGGTCAAAGATGTCCACTTATTACATATATTCCTAGATGTTTTATGACTAACTAATAACACAAGAGTTCCTTTAGATTTAGCTATGAAATTAGTTAACCTAGGAGATGTATTCTGTTTTGTCTGAACTGGTTAGGACAGAGATGCAAACCATTGAGTTAGAACTCTACTGCTTTTTTCCCCCCTTCATTTTGTTCTTGAAGGTCCATTCTTCAACACACAGGGGATAAATCTAGAAACCTTCATTATATCTAGGAGAACCTTTTACTGTTCTGCAGCTGATTTGTTCCCTATCCAAGTAGAACCCTAAGCAATTATTTCTGTATTTTGTAGCCAAAACACTCTGCTAGCTAGCATCAGCACTCTCCTTTTGATGTGTGTGTGTGTGTGTGTGTGTGTGTGCGTGTGTGTGTGTGTGTGTGTGTGTGTGTGTGTGTGTGTGTGTGCTGTTTAAAGGATCGTGGTGAATTGCTCTTGCACAGACATTATGTAGCAGTGGCAAAGATGTTTTTATTAAAAAAAAAATAAAAAAAACTTAATTTCTTCCTTTTTTGGTCAGGTCAGAATTCAAACTCAAAATTAGTCCGGGCCCATGGGGTGAACCATAGAAAAGGAAAATACAACAGCAATAAAACATTAACCTCAAAAAATGTCTGAAAGTCACAACTTTCTGTTTGAAGAGTGTTGTTTATGAACATTAATTATCCTATGTTTTGATTGTGTATGTGTAGATGCTACACTTTCAGTTACAGTAGTTAAAGCTCTCCCTGAACCAACAGATACAACCATGTAGTAGATGAAATTGCAGGTAGCTTCAGAAGTAATAGAATGTAACAGAATGAAGTTTACCTGCATTATAAAGAATGAGCCGGCCGTTCGGTTCTTACATCACCCGTTCTTTTTTGTTATTCCTGGAAGAGGACCAGTAGAGAATGTGAAAGTCCTGACAGGTTTTGTCCTAGCTTCATTACATGACAGATTTAAACTGGAATTATTTGGTGACTGTTCGATGAAAGCTTAAAACATCAAGTGGATGTTTGCCTGTTCAGTGGCACTGATCTTTACACACACCTTTAAACTCTGTAGATGCTCTATGGCTGTATATGATGCTAATATCCTCACCAACTGAGACTGAGGCTGCAAAAAATCGAAATATCTTGAAGGTTGTTTTCAACACTATTAGATCAATGTGTAGATATAGATGGTAGATGGTAGATATAGATGGCATATATATATATATATATATATATATATATATATATATATATATATATATATATATATATATATGCCTCAATAAGATGTATTTAGATTTACATTATGATAATTGTGATTGTGAATAACTCATTGCAATGACTCTCTTGCTTTGTGGTCATTGTAAATCAGTCACAAGTGACAATAGAGTTTAAACAACTTTGTATCTCTGTTACTATAAAGATTGAAACTGCATTATGTGATGCTCTATACACTTTACAGGGGCAGGAGATAGAGATCAGTTGACATTCAATCAACTCGTATTATGTTGTGTGTCTATATCAATAAACAAGATTTAGCATATCTCTTGCTTGTTCTCTGCTGCCCTTGTGTTTGAACACAACACCCGATGACTCATGGATTGAATTTTCCCAGTTCTCAGAATGAGGCCATGCAGTATTCCACACATTCTGTCAGTATTTAGATGTTCAGTGGTTTTGTTAGATGCTTGAAGTATATCTTGAAGTTGGTAAGTTTTATTTATTTATTTTAAATATTTAACTTACTGCTAGCTTTCATATGCTCACTGTATTCTGATTTAGCTACACAATCAGATGAAGTAGCTAAAAGCATTTGGACTACACACAAACCAGAGCTGGAAGCATATAGAAAGTGTCATTGTGGGATTGTGAAGTTCTATGGAGTTTACGTTTCTCTCAAACGTTCACAGGGGCAAAAAAGACTGCACATAGTACAGTGCGACGTGCAAGCTCACGTTTTACGGGCTTGTGATGCAGCTGGTGTAAATTGAAATGCGTATTAAAATGGAGGAATAACTGCTGAGTGCGACATGCATTGAAAATGCACTTCAGAAACGTGTGTGGTGTAAATTAGTATGAATAGAGCCAGAATTCTACATAAAATCACAACCTGATTTATAATATAACATATACTAACAAAGCACACAGGACTAGGACTGATCAGCTTGAGCTTTTTAAATGATCAAAACAGCATGTGATTTCTTTATTAGGACCTTTTTATATCACGGTGCTGTTGAATTCCTGACTCAGAAGGTGTTAATGAGGTATTTATAAGAACAGTTCTGACTGTAAATTTAAAAAATGGCTGACTTTTTAAAATCGCTTCTCCATAGAACCAACTCATTCACAGGGATGTGTATAGTGAAATCTGCCACATAATCTAGGAAATATTTAAAAAAAAATGTCAGTTCACAATGAATCACATCTTATCATTAATATAGCCATGCTTTTAGTGAGGAAATATTTATTTAAAATTATTGGAGATAGCCTTGGTAACGTCATAACTTAATAACAGAGCATAAGTCTTCCGTCTTCAGGACCGAGGACACTGTGTTTAACAGTTTCTATGGTTTTTTTTTTTTTTGGTGTTTTATTAACATAGAGGCTTTTGAACTGATGAATGTGTTGAATGTAGCTGCTAAAACATAAGTGATAACATAAGTGCACAGATTGTTACATTGATTAAATTCAAAACTGTAATGTTTGACCGATTGCTGTGACGTATGATGAATACACTTTGGAGGACATGCTGTTACTGAAAAATAATCCAATTGTGTGTTATAAAACATTGTAACACCCTGATTATTTTCCTATAACCGCAGGCCCACATGTAATGCTTAATGTGCCTAGCTTTCAGATTAAAGTATGTTTCTAATACTAATATATTTCTAATAAAGCATTGTTAATATAATACTGCATTCACTGCACAATATATGTGTGCTAAAGTTGCTCATACGGCCCAAATACCAAAAATGAAGGACACTTACTTTTCCACTGTAAGCACTAAACCTAGTCCTAGATATTTTCATATCCCATTTTTTCCATTGTTAAACTCAAGTTTTAATGCACATCACAATTTCTCAAACTTAATATTAATATGCACTCTAAAATCAAAGTTTCTGAGAAGATATTTAGGTTGTCTCTCTAGCATGGTAACTGCTCAAAGTGCCTCCAGGTACCTTGTGGCAAATGTTCATGAAACTTTCCTATGTAAGTTTCCTAGGGTTTTAGTGTGTTCCAGTTTCTAAAAGGATGCTCAAAAAATTCATTCAACATCAAAACTGACTCCGTCCAGGGTGTATCCTGCCTTGATGCCCAATGACGCCTGAGATAGGCACAGGCTAACCGTGACCCGAGGTAGTTCGGATAAGCGGTAGAAGATGAATGAATGAATGAATGAACATCAAAACTGTAAAATAAAAATATTTGAGTCAGTAGCTGAAAGCTGTGAGTATATAGGTCTATACTTTTCATCTTGTTAGCCTATATTACAATAAAACACATTTATGTTTGAGTTAGCGAGACAAACTGATCAGGATTAGAATCTGAATCAGGTTTATTTGCCAAGTGTGTTTACACACACAAGGAATTTGGTTCCAGCTGTTTGTGTCTCACAAAAGTACAGACATAAATAACATTATATTATACATTTAGCTTGGACTATATAAGACAAAACAGACTAGACAAGACAAAACAGACTATATAAGACAAGACAAAACAGACTATACAAGACAAGACAAAACAGACTATATAAGACAAGACAAAATAGACTATATAAGACAAGACAAAACAGACTATATAAGACAAAACAGACTATACAAGACAAGACAAAACAGACTATACAAGACAAAACAAACTATATAAGACAAGACAAAATAGACTATATAAGACAAGACAAACAGACGATGTGAGACAAAATAGTATGATGTATTAACTCCTGTCAGTCAATGTTTTGGGAAGAAGGATAGAGGCGATAAGGACTACATTGCCCACTCAGTTTCGCGTCATGCAGCAGAAGCTTTCATCATGAGGGCATTGTGGGAGTTGCAGTGTGAGTGATTTGCCCCGGACGCTGCGGTGGCACGAGGACCGCTGGGTGAAACATCAGGGCGGAGCTTCGTCTGCCTGCCAGATGGATGCCTTGTGAACTTAAAGGCAAAGTAATCAAGTTGAACATAAATCGCTGCACCCAGCCTCATATCGGACGCCACCATACGTCCAGGAGCGCAGTAGCCCTCCTCTGACCAGACAAACATGGCGTGTTCGACGAGGCGGTAGATAGAAAAGTAAACTGTCTACATCTCCTGAGAGGTCTCTGTAATCTGTGAGGCAAGTGCATTGATCTGTTTGGGTATTTTTTCTGTCGGGGTCAGATAAGCTTGATTAAGTGTGAGCTGTGTCGCTGCTGCTGCTCTGCACGGTAAGCGGATATGTGCGTTTCCAGCAATCTGACACTTTAACATGGAGAGAAACACGGACATAATTCCGTTTGGTCTTTTCGGTTATTTTGCCTATTATTTATTTATTTATTTATTTATTTATTTATTTTTTAGCAAATTGCAAAACAAAGCCTAATATACAAAAAAGTTGTATAAAATAGCTTGCTTTATTGCCACACTATGGTGTGAAATAATCTGCAAGTAGAAAAAAAATTAACCAGCCTATATGTCCTTCTTATATGCTATATTTTATGTACTTACGTCTTAATTAATTGATTAATTAATTAATACATTAATTAATTGAGTTGCTGTTGCGCAATACATTGCAGGTAAGAGACGTGTTTACAAGCGTTCACTTATTTTATATGAGTGCGGAATAGGTTTTTTTAGTGTTAAAACAGTTTTAGCGACAAAAGTAAACGCCACAAAATAATTTTTTACACATAATTCCCTCCGGTTCACAAATTACCGCGTGTTCTATTTCCCCTTTAAGAGCGCGAGCTCGTCGTAGAGGGCGGGGCCTAAGCCCAGCGACTGAATTCCCTCCAATCAAAGCCGCCAACCTCCACAGCGAGGCGTCCGATTACGAAAGGGAAGGACGTGTGCGCGGTTTCTATGGCAACCGCTCGTCTTGACCTCCATGTCCCCGTTCTCGTCAGGGAAGGCTGGTTTCCATGGAAACGATCGTATCTCTACGCGCGGCTCTTCCCGTAAAGTGATCTGGTCGGAAAGCGGCCCGTTCTTCCAGAGTGTGTCGGAAAATTCTAAAGAGGAGGAAAAGAACATGGCGTTTGAGAAATAATCTCATTAAAAGCTCTCAGTAGATTTGCAGGCTGTTTTTTCGCTCATGTTGAGGTACAGGGCGTGTTTGAAAACGCCTGAGAGTCTAAGCGAGAGTCCCAGCTTTCCAGCCCAAAAACGCTTAAAGTAATGAAAAAGTAATGATTTTTATATGATTTATATGTTGGGGAAAAGTTAAATCGACACAATATAGTTTAATAGTAAATCCTTCTTTTATTTACCAAGAAAAAATATCGTTTTTACAATCTTAAATATTTATAAATTATTTTATATATTTATTAATTATTTAATACTATTTATAAATTATTTAAACCTGCTTTGCTTGATATCAGAAGTGTCATGTTCACAACTGCTTAAAATCCTCTTTCAAAATGTAGAGTTCAGATGTTTTTATTTCATGTCTAATGATATTTAGTCAGATTCGGGTTTTTTTCAACTGGCCATCACAACAGTCTGTTCTTTTTATTAGCTTCTATTTATGTCCACAGCAGCCACACTGACACATAGGATAGTCACATAGGATAAGCACTCAGGATAAGTCACATAGGATAAGCACTCTTTCCTTTCCTTTCCTTTCCTTTCCTTTCCTTTCCTTCAAAATATCTCAAATACTACAGGATCTCTTTAGGATCTCTTTATGAAGGACTCAAGCATAAATGACTGTTACAGAAACAGCTACTTTATTCTTCATTTTCCACAGGAATTTACCACAGGAAAACGATGACATTTCTTTAATTATATAACGAATACCTTGTCATACTTTTGGCTGTTTATATTTACATTGAACGTTAGGAAATTGAACATGGGTGAAACAGGTTAGTTCCTGTTATCACTTATGCTATAACGGCTTTAAGCATTTGTCATCTTTTTCTTCTCTGTCTTGAAGTAAATATGACAGAAAAATGTGTCTGGTTGTGTTACTGAGAAACTGGAAAGACTCGTGGTGGAAAACTTACTGGCTGTCCCAACTCGCTGACACCTGAGACTCTTTCCATACATGTTAAATAAATGTCTCTGTACAGGAAGTTTCACCATATCAACAATTTGAATTTGAATCAAAATGAATTTTTTTAGATAATGACATATACAGATGTTTATTGTTGGCTTAATTATGTGCAGTGTCCAGCATACACGATGTGGGCTACATTAGCACATTAATATAAACCTGTGATTTGAATGCACTGTTGTCAGAGAAAATGTCAGGGAAAAATGAATCCACACTTTCTGGCCAATAAGAGCACTGTGTAAAAACCCGTTAGCAAATAGAAGCAAATACCTGTGTATTTTTCTCAGACAGACTTGAAAAAGCAACATTAGGCTTAGTCATTTTTAAACCGGACTGACCGTAGGCGATGAGAGGGTTATGTGCAGGGACATTATTTCTGTTCTCATACTTGAGATTTTGAATAACAACTGACATACTGTTGTTAGCTAGTGCATAATGTCTCTTGCCTGTCTCCTGCTCTGTTTTGCTTCCTCTGCTCTCTCTTTAGTTTCCTTCTTGGAGCTTTATCTGGAATCTCGACTTCCTGTGACCTGTCGAGACTCATCTGCATACCATGGGCTCTGCGTCGGTCGGTGCGAGTGTGTGTGCTTGTGAGTGTGTGTGTGTGTGTGTTTCTGGGGGGAGGGGGTGGGGGATAATTAGTAGAGATACGGAGAGTGGAAGAAAGGGGGAGCTGTATCTCACTCTAGCAAAGACACACACACACATGCAGGCAGCAGAGTATTTTATGTTTAAAGCCTAGCTGAATGTTCTTAGCACCATGTTCTTCTTAGCACCCTTTTTTAATATAGCATTATTTCAGGTAGGTTATATACATATCTATTTCTCATTCATCAGTGTGCAATATAAAATATATGCTCATAAAGTAAAGTAAGAATCACAGCTAAAAGTATATGATAAAATGTGTATGATTATTTGGATTATGATTTTGCTACTGGAAAATGATCTCCATTCTAGTTTCTGTATCACTTATTGTCTGTACAAGGTTATAGTATATAGCCTGCCAATAAAAGTACTCTAACTCATGAATGGATGCTGTTATTTTTTTCTCTCTTAGCTGTAATATAATTCTGCTTGTTGCCTTGCAAGATTTAAGTAAGGCAGAGATGCGGGTCACCATTCACAACCCCATACATAAGGTAGTACTTAGTAGGTTCTTTTCTTTGTACAATGTGTAAGATCTTTGTATTTAAACATCTTTGTGTTATAAAATATTAAAATTATTTTAATATTCAGTCCGGGCCAAAGCCAGTCTTTATCCAGACATCACACACCACAGTGTTGTGAGAACAAACTCTCCTCAAATCCTTGTGTGCTTACGTCATCTCTCACTTTGTCCTCTCTCAATTCTGTCTGTGCTCTTGCTTCTTCACTTAACGCCTGTTCTTTCCCCGTGTTCAACACAGGAGTGCTCAGGCTCACCCACATACAGCAATGCTTAGTCTAATGTATGCCGACCATACCATGAAAAGATAAACATAAATACACGTTGTTTGTGTATTTCATACACAATATAATGTATAATTGAAATGTATGAAATGTATAATTCCACAAAGAAGTGTTTCTCTTCTGACACATGAAAATATACTATAAACTAGAAACTATATTGGAACATTTATGTTAAAATACTCGGGATCTATAGGTACTGACTCCAAGGTACTTGGTTTCATGGCCAATTCCCAAATTGTATATACTGTATGGATACTATAAAAAAAAGTATCAGATTACTGAGAAACTATGTAAATTAGTGATGCGTCCCTAACTGCATACTATCCATAACATGGCAGCTGACTTTATGTTTCTGGATCCTAAGGTAAAGTAACTGTATCACAACGATAAACTATACAGCAACATCATATAAATATAAAAAAGACTAATAAAAGTTCATGTTACAAAAAAAGAACAATAAAAGATCAAAATCATGAATATAAAACGATAGATCAGAATTCCAGCTTGATTTTTTTTGTTGGAAAAAAATCTAGATGTTTTAAACAACAACCATTACACCCCATGATTAAACATGCAAAAGTACAGGAACACTCAGTCTTAAAGGAAATAACAATATTTGATTGATTTGATGTTTTCTGCTTGCATTATTAGAATCGAACAACTGGTGTGTGTATTTTGTGATGCTTTTGCAGTTGTTTTTGTTGTGCTTTTGTTAGTCTCCTCTCAGTTGTGGTATGGTGATTGACTTAGCCAGTGTAAAACCTTCAATGTTTTTCTCCATTAAAAAAAGTGCTTTGTTGTGTTTGCAGTGTTTTGGATCATCTTGCTTCTTGGTGAAGTTCCTCTCTATTAGATTGGCTGCATTTCTTGGTAAATTAGCAGACAGAATGTTTCTGTAGACTTCTGAACTCATTCTGTTTCTACCATTATGAGTTCCATCATCAATAAAGATTAGCGAGAAGCAGCCATGTTCTAACCACGTTCCAGAAGCGGCCATGCAAGCCCAAGCCATGACGCCATGACCTCCACCACCTCCACCATGTGCAGATCCAATAGTCCAATAGTCCAAACACGTTCCAGTAGTTATGATCACTTGGATAAACCAAAGGATTTGTCACATCTTTGATACGAAAATTAAATATTAATGATCTTAAACCAAAATGTTTTCAGTGTATACTTTAAAAAGGGACTGTTGCAAACTTCCCATGGGCATAAGGTATATTTCCTTCATAAATTAAGTTTTTTGATGAGTCCCTAAGGTGAATGAAAGGGTATCAGTCTCCGGTGAGTCATTCAACATATGACAAAATTAAAGAAAGAATGATGGTCATATTATTGACTCCATATCACCTCTGCACTATATAGTGCATCATAAGTAGCTGACGGTTTAGCAATACCGCAAGAGTGCTGTTAATCTGAATATCAGGCTGTAGAAACGAGGTCTCGGGGTAATCACGTGCTGCTATTCGGTGTAACAGCATAAGTTCGATTGTGGTATTGTTTTCAAACAACAGATCTATTAATAAGAAATTTGTATATAGCAACTGACATTTCAGAAACAGTATGGTCAAGTATTTTGTTTAGTTTTGCTCCATCAGCGAAAATTGTTCCTAGAGAAGCCACAGGTGGATAGAGTGGTGTCTGTTGCCATGGCAACGCACAGACCTACAGACAGCCCATAGAAAGTGAACTAACTTTCTAACTTCAATGTTACAAACTTTTACCAGAGCTGGAATTCACAGACACAAACACAGACAATGAAAGTGATATTGAGTTATTGTAGGTCAAAATATTTTGCCACCCTAAGTAACTTGATTCTGTGAGAATGATCATAATAAAGCATTCCAAAAAGCAGTCTACTTTCAAGTCAAGAAGCTTTTATTGTCATTTCAACCATATATAGCTGTTGCAGTACATAGCGAAATGAGACAACGTTTCTCCAGGATCACTACATAAAACAAAGGTGGTGCTACATAAAACAAAGACAGGGCTAAGGACTTGTAAGTAGTCTTAGCCACATAAAGTGCAACTGTGCAACCTGGTGCAAACAGTGCAGGACAAGACAAACAAGACAGACAAGACAGTGCAGGACAAAAGACAGTGCAGACAAAAAGTTACAAGACAATACAAAAAGTACAAAAAATACAATACACAAAAGACAATAAACAGTAAACAGAAACAGCGCCGACCAGTGTAAATACTGTACGTGAATACTGAATGTTCAAACAATATTTCGTGCAGTAACATTAGAATGAGCACAGTTTCTTAACAGCAGGTCCTTGGGATAATATATAGAATTGTGCAAAAAACAGCAAATGACTGAAATATTGTCTAGTATGTGCAAAACGGCGGAAATGTTGGACAGTTTGTGCAAAACAGCAAAAAAGTGTGCAAAAAGAGCATGTAAACAGTTTGATGGATTGTAAGCAGCATGTAAACAGTTTGATGTGTCAGTGTGTGTCTGTGCATTCTGTGCAGATGGTGTGTGTGTATGTTGTGCTCAGTACAGTTCAGTTCAGTTGTTGAGAAGTCTGATGGCTTGTGGGAAGAAACTATTACACAGTCTGGTCGTGAGGGCCTGAATGCTTCGGGTACCTTTTTCCAGATGGCAGGAGGATGAAGAGTGTGTGTGAGGGGTGTGTGGGGTCATCCACAATGCTGTTGGCTTTGCGGATGCCGTGTGTGGTGTAAGTGTTCATGATAGAGGGAAGAGAGACCCCAATGATCTTCTCCGCTGTCCTCACTATCCGCTGCAGGGTTTTGCGATCCGAGATCGTACTGTTCCCAAACCAGACAGTGATGCAGCTGCTCAGGATGCTCTCAATGGTTTCTCTGTAGAACATGGTCAGGATGGGGGGATGGAGATGTGCCTTTCTCAGCCTTTGTAGGAAGTAGAGACGCCGCTGGGCTTTCTTGGTGATGGCGCTGGTGTTAAGTGACCAGGTGAGGTTCTTCGCTAGATGAACATCAAGAAATTTGGTGCTCTTGACGATCTCTACAGATGATCTGTCGATGTTCAGCGGAGAGCGGTCGCTCTGTGCTCTCCTGAAGTCTACAACCATCTCTTTAGTTTTATCCACATTCAGAGACAGGTTGTTGGCTCTACACCAGGCAGTTAGTTGTTGCACCTCCTCTCTATGATAACTCATCGTTCTTGTTGATGAGACCCACCACGGAACTTGATAATATGATTCGATTTGTGCATTGCTGCACAGTCGTGAGTCAGCAAGATGAACAGCAGTGGACTGAGCACACAGCCCTGAGGGGCTCCAGTGTTCAGTGTGGTGGTGCTGGATATGCTGTTCCCGATCCAGACTGACTGATGTTTCCCAGTCAGGAAGTCCAGGATCTAGTTGCAGAGGGAGGTGTTTAGTCCCAGCAGGCAATGGCATCGTCTGTGGAGCGGTTTAGACGATACGCGAACTGTAGAGGGTCCAGTGTGGGTGGTAGCTGGGTCTTGATGTGCCTCATGACGAGCTTCTCAAAGCACTTCATAACTATGGGTGTGAGTGCAACGGGACGATAGTCATTGAGGCAGGACACTGTAGACTTCTTTGATAAACAGACTTTAATAAACAGTATAGTACTTTTTTGATGGCCTACTATTTTGACATACTTTACATATAGTAGTATAGGGTTTAGGATATTGGCATTGCCCTGCTTCATGTGTGGTTTCTTCTGCTTTTTCGCATTTAAGTTCACAGGATGTGTTCAGTCAGGTATTAGCTCACACCCTTCACCCAAAATAGTATTGGAAAATTAAAGCTTGCTTAATGGCACATTCAGATTAAAATTGAAAAAGGGAAAAATGCTTTCAAAAAAGACCTTTTCATCAGCTCCCATAGTCATTCTCTTTCTGACATTTATAAAATGGATGGTCTGTGTGTAGCCTGCTAAGAATACCGCTAACGTGTACTATTGCGATATTGCAGGGAAGCTAAATGAAGATGGTTTTCACATAGACTTGATTCAGATTACTTCAGGATGTTGTGAAGCAGAAGCCTGCAATTATTTGTCAGTGCCACCATTCACAGAGTAAGAAGAAATGCGCTGAGCTCTAGTTGTGATTTGCTAGCATACTTCCCGCTTAGCTTCAGGGAGTGTCCGTGCACTGATGAAACGGGTCAGGAAACGGCGAGTGAGTTGTGTGTACAATCCTGCTTTAATGCACTCCCTCTGCTGGTGTCCACTCTGTCACCCTCGCAAATAAAATTGGAGCCGTTGCGACTCAGCCAGGAGAGGAGGGAGAAAAACAGAGGAGGGATACAAGAGCAGGAGGCACACAGTCTTCCATCTTCCTATGCTTAATATAGAAGGCACGAGCAGTGGCATAGTCCAGCTCACTATTTACTGCCTCTGTGTTCCTTAGCTAATCAAAATGTTTTAAAAGTATTTTAATGTCATGATGGAATATATGTGTTGTGCTATTGCTAGAGCAAAAAGGGCATTAGTGCATCCAGAGCAAAAGAGGCATTTCCTGTTTATGAGTTTGTAATCCGATAGGATTCATAATGAAAGAGTTGAAAAGCAAAGAAAACAGCTGTTTTGTATGTGCAATTAGTTTCTTTCTTTCTTTCTCTCCTTGTTTAGATTTTCATTGATGGAAAATCCTATTTTCACATTTGATTGAGTAAGACAGGGTTGGCTAGTTTTTTTAGAATCTGGTCACAGAATTCCTGAAGCATGTTCAGGAAAGCTGGAACACCCGGAATTCTAGAAAAGGGGCCTGTGCAAGAAAGAGGGAGAGGGAGAAGGAGAGCGGGGGAGAAAGAGAGAGAGAGAGAGAGAGAGAGAGAGAGAGAGCACAAGCACTCCATAAACAAACACTGCAGCGAGCGTTAATAAAATCCACATGCTTGTGCTCACGAAGAGGGGGTGGACGCTGGGAGGGAGCAGGTACTTTCCAACTGCTTTCCTGTAGTTCACATTTTGTAACACTACAGCTACTTCAACTTCAAATTTGTCTATACCGTACATGCAAGGAAATGCTGCTTTGTTTTGACATTAATTGTTTTAACGTTGTTTTAATTTATAAAATGTACTACATCTTGTCATTGATCATCTAACTGTAACTGTGTAAGAGAACATTTTCCAGCCAGAGAAGTATAAAAAAAAATGTTCACAAACCCTCTAATGTTCCCAACACAGATTTGTTGTTCTGCACATAAACCTTATGTGTGAATTATACTGACATATGGGTTACAGCTCACAGAAACTAGCATATCATACAAGTTTTATTTTCAGCTTTTAGAAGTAAAATATGTAAGAAAAATAACAGTAATAGGAAACTGTATGGGAAAACTGCAGAAAAGGCAAAAAATTAGCTGAGATACAAAAAAATTAGCAATTGAATGTGCTAGAAGTCGCTAACTGTGACTTAGCTGGTACAGTAGTTAGCTAGTAGCAAGATAGATTAACCTGCTAATGTGTATTGAAATCTTGAAGACACATTTTTAGGCTATTCTACACAACTTAAGTAAATTACAAGACTTGTAAAGGTGTTATAAGAAATAAAATGACAAAAACAGCAAGTTTGGGTTTAGGCTAAACAAGACTAAGATAACTAGCTAAAGGATACAATGGTTTTTACTAGAGTTGTGTGTTTTCTCTTCAAATTTCATTACTATTAATTTTTTTTTGTGACTTCTTTTGATGTTCGAACATCATTCTAAGTACATGGCCTTCACTTTATTTGATGGAAAAATAATGATTCACTTTGAGAATTAGCATTAAGGTGACGTGTGCTGATGGCATATCCATGTCACAATGCTAGTGACTTTTGTAAGTCTTTGTACATCATCTAGATTAAAGTAAGGGTATTTGATTGATATTAATCATCTCTATGCTTAGGTTCCTGTTGGCATGATGGTTTAATTCTGTGATTTCTCTTTCGCACTCCTTTTAACAAACACTGGTTGCCTTGTGGCCACAGTTTAATACATAAATGCCAATAGAAGCTTCACCTCTGGCATTGATATATTAATTTGTGACCACACCTTATGAAAAAATAACCATGTCCCCTTAGCAGATTCATAGACTAGAGGAAGTGGCAACAGTTAAGAACTGATACAACCCATTTTTGGTCTGTTTGGCCATCCATCTTTTAAACCACATCATACACAGGGTTACAGGGAACCCCAGAGCACAGGGTGCCATCCCATCATAGGGCACAACTGCACACACTAAGGACTGTTTAAAGATGCCTACAATGTATTTCTTTGGATTTAGAGAGGAAACCTGGAGGAAACCCCTTAAGTACAGAAGGCACACACACACACTCACACACACAAGTAGGGAGGAGGTGGGTATTGAGCCCCATTTTATTATTGAACTTTGGATCCACAAAACACAACACATTTGTGTGATATAGTATTTACCCTTATAAATGTCCATTATTTATACCTTTCATTAAGTTATTGAGCTTCAGTGTAAACCATTCCAATGGCAAATGTTAGTAGTTATTTGACTTGTAGTACCTCTGACTGTACTTTCAGAAGGTGGAGCATATTGTACATGTCATACTCTGTGACTAAGCCAAAAATATCCTGCTCTCAGATGTTTTAGGATTAAAAATGGAGTAAACACTCCGGGCTGTAAGGCAAGCTTAAATGTTGTGCTACACCTATTGTACCTCATTGGCCTGCAATCCAATTAAGCATTTATCATATTAATTGTTCATCCCAGCAGCGCTTGAGTGCTTTTAGCATACACACACTCCCCTCAATCCACATCCTTATTTTTTTTGGATCTGCGTTGAATGTCGCGACACAAATAGATCAGACGACACAAAGGGCAAAGGGAAAGCACACTGTGCCGGTGACGCTCATTTAATGAAGTCTTCATTTGTAGCAGTGTTTCATTAATAGCCCCTTTTAAACAAATAGAATGAAACCCTCTGTGCTGGTCAAAAGAGGTGCCAAGAGCCTTTTCATTTGAACATTTTTCTCATTTCGCACTGCATAATGTGTGGAATTAATGATAATTCTTCTGTGTGTCTGTGGGTGAGTGGGTGGTTGGGTGTATATGAATTTGCAGGGAAAAGGAAAAAAGGCAATCATTGAGAAATATCAGCACCTCAGAAGAACCCAAATTGTGATAAGTCAGGATTAACTTTGTTAATGAGCACCAGGATGAGACCTACAACCCACATTAACCTCTATAACCCAAGAGTGTAGGTCAGCTGACCTCAGCATGGGTTTTGAGTAAATATATTAGACATTGACACTATATCATGATAAAATGGAAATTTATTTATCTGTGCAAAAAGAATTTACAGTTAAATGAACCATGGCATTGTCTCTTTCGAGGTTTTGCTATATCACCTTCAACAGATGAATGAAATTTGGGCATACAAGCCTTTATTATCACCACATATACTTTACAGTGGAATTCTTTTCATATCCCAACTGAGGAGGTTGGGGTCAGAGCACAGGGGCTGCCTTGATACAGCACCCCTGGAGCAGCGAGGTTAAGGGCCATACTCAATTGCCCAACAATGGCAGCTTGGCAGTGCTGGGGCTTGAACCCTGATCTTCCAATCAACAACCCAGAGCCTTAACCACTTGAGCTACCACTACCCTAATTTTGTGTGTGGTAGTGCACTGTTTCACGACATTTGTACAGTCACATTTGAACGCTAGTGTCACACCTTTAATAAAGACAGACTCTGAGCTGACTAGCATGGCGAGCTGACTACCTAGCAAGTTGCTACCTGTCAGGATGTAACCTATGAAAGGGATTCAGGGTAGTGGAGCACTGAAGTGTCTACAACAGGGGTACTCAATAGGCGGACTCCGGTCCGTGTGCAGACCCAAACAGGGTTAAATCTGGACCGACGCCCAACCCAAATTGCTATTTTAATCATAATCCAAATGAGTTTTCCGTGCAGCGCGCAATCGTGATTCCGCGCTATATACAGTATCTTTGAAGCGTCTACTACTCTGTTTGATTCATCTATGTCCAATCACAGAAGCATTAACCAATCCAATAACAGCATCGCTATAGCAACGTCGCTCGCTCGCTCGCGGCAGCCAGATCGGTCACGTGCTCAGGGTCAGACGTGTGAAAAGGCAGACTCATCGTGCAAATAACAGTGCAAATATCGGTAACTGACATTTTTATTAATTTCTATTGCTGACTAAAAGTGAAAATGGCTTGTTTATAGCTGCCCGTTGATAAGAAAAAAAGTTGATCTTGAAAACCGCGAGTTTAAAAGTGAGTGGACAGAAAAATATGCATTCGTGCTCCCCGGTGGAAGCAAAAAACCAATGTGTTTAATCTGCATCGACACGGTAGCAATCATCAAAAGTGGTAATGTAAAACGTCACTATGAAACCAAGCATGCATATTTTGAACAAAATTGCCCTCAGAACACAGAGTTAAGGACAACAAAAATAAACCAGGCCAAAATAGATCAGGCCATCACACCTTTTATGCACCTTTTTTTATAAGTTTAAACAACTAGTGGCACAAAGAAGGTGTCATCTTTCACACTAAAAGACCTACCATGATGTTTTTTGTGTATAGTTTGAAAGTTCTGGGGATTTTTTTGTTGGAGTTCTCTATTTATAATTTGACGATCACATTTCCGGACCTCAGACTGAATGGAAATTTGGTAAGTGGACCTTTCAAGTTTATATTTGAGTAGCCCGGTCTACAATATCCTCACATCAATATGTTTACTTGCTGAAATCAAAATTGCATTATAATTATTGTTATAATTTTATAATGTAGCACATCCAAGAAAAACTCTTATTTCTGATGATTCATATTTCTGCCTAATTTTCCTGATTTTCTAAATAATTTCCTTCTATAATGATAATTTTTGTCCTGCCCCTGAAGGCATGACTTGTTCTAGAGAAGTAGCTTGTTTGCAATAAACAAGGTTTGGCAGTAAACAAGGCTGTGTGTCTTCCTGCACACTTTCCCCTTTTCCAATCATCCCTTGGCTGCAAAAAATCCTGTTAATTTTTTTTTGCTTTTGAAAAGGCAGGATTTTGTTCAAGGTGTATGACAGCACCTTTACCGATAAGCGTTTGACCATCTTGACGCCGGAATACGTCACTTACTCAGATTGAGCGAGGATGCTGTTTAGTCTTAACACACCATCTGTGCATCTTCATCTTTTTGCTCTTCTTCATATGTAGTTAGCTTTCTAAACTCCTGTCAGGGTTGTTTAGATAAGGCAGGGATGTTTCCTGTTGCATAAGTCAGTCATAATGTCAATTTCGCTTCCGCTTTCAGAAGGAAATACCTAAACAGCAAATAAGCCACGTCACGGCAACATGATGGAGAGGCGTTTTGTTTCCATGCAACCAAATGGAAAATATCACTGAGCTAGCATGGTTAAAAGCCCTAAAAATTAGCTCACTAATACCACATGATCTTTATGTAATCACATGTGGATTTAACAACATCTGTGATTTCTGTCAATGAATAGCATCTATTATCAGATTAGCAAACAATAGATTTCAGCATAGTAATCATAGTAAGCATAGTAATAGTTTATGTATACTATTAATCTGATATCTTTTATCTTTCTGTGTTTGAGCATACATGAAAATGACTGAATAGAACAACATGATGTACAAACTCCCGAATAAAACCAGTAAATGCTTTGAGAGTGGCATACTGGCATCTAATGACCACAAGTGAGTGATCTGTGCTTCTAACCAAGCAGCATGACATAGTCAACACAACCTTCTGCGTTCATCACAGGGTGATTTGCTTGGTGGCTGATGAAATAGTTGTATTCTACTTGCAACTGCATCCAAGCTACCTAGTAATTGAAGTAGCCTTTCATGCTACTAATCTTGAGCTAGTTTCCCAAAAGCACAAGTTTTATTATAGTAGAGTAGTAGAGAGAACATCACATTCATCTCTCTCTCTGTCTGTGGACAGTTTTGATTATTTCATAAAGGCAAAATTCATTTTCGCTGTTATGGTATGGTAAACTATGTCCAGAGGATGTGTTTTTTTAGATGTGTCTCATTTGTTTTTAACGAGGGAAGCATATAGTGTGTCTTGATAATGTAGGGTGAATGTGAATGTTTCTGTGAAAGAGACAAAGATTACAGATTAGACGTTAGATTTGTTTTCTGTGCGTATTAATTTGTGATTTTGAGAATGTATTTATAGTATTAGATTTCTGTATGTGTAAGTGTTTTGTAAAATGTGTTTTGCGTGCTTGTGTGGGGTTTGGTTGCACATATGCGTATGTATGTTTGTGTGTGGGTGTGTTTGGCTGCACATACTGTATATGTACGTTTGTGTGTGTGCATATATGTGTGTGTGTGTATATTTTTCTGTCTGTCTGTATGTGTGAATATGTTGTGTTTGAGTGAGTGTGTGTAATTGTATATTTGTCTGTGTGTGTGAGTGTGTGTTTTTATGTTTGTGTTGGTGTATATTTGAATGTCTGTGTGTGTTTGAGAGTGTGAGTGTGTGCACATGTATATTTGGGTGTGTCTACCTGTATTTTTCTCCTTTGTGTGTGAGTGTGTCTGTATGTGCATAGTAGTATCTGTGTGTCTGTGTGTGCAAATTTGTGTGCATGTGTGTGCATATTTCTGTGTGTGGGTTTTTTGTGTATATTTGTGTGTGTGTGCATATTTGTATTTGTGTGTGTTTTTGTGTGCACATATTTGTGTGTGAATATGTGTGTGTGTGTTGTGTGTATATTTGTGTGTGTTCATGTGTGTGGGTGTGCATATTTGTATGTGTGTGTATTTCTGTGTGTGTATGTGTGTGTTTGTGTGTATATTTGTGTGTGTGTTTGTGTGTATATTTGTTTGTGTTTGTGTGTGCATATTTGTATGTGTGTATATGCCTGTGTCTGTGAGTTTGTGCGCTCTGGCATTCTCTTCTCAGGGCGTGGGTACACTGTTTGAACTGGGTGGTTAAGCTGTTAGCCTCAGATGAATGCAGGGGGAGCTCAGTCTCCTCTTTGAAGTGTGACACGAGGAGGGGGACGATACCACTCCCACCAGGAGGGGCCTGCAGAGAGGGAGAAAGTTTCACCCTGTTTTTGTGAGGAACACTAGAGGTCCAGCTTGAGTCTCAGATGCTCCGTTTTAATTCTTACACTAATTATTCAGCAGACCCACAGTAATGCTACGGCTTCTCCCTGTTCCGCTTTTCACTGTGATGCACTGCGCCAGCTGGAAACGGTAACATCACACAAACACTAATTGACTTACGATGCAACTACACACTATTACTTAGGATTTTTTTTAAACATGAATGAAATCATGTCTGTACAGTTTCTGGTGTTTATGCTTACCTTTGTGTCAGTCAGGGCTGAATGGGGAACTCCCTTTTCACTCAGACCTCCCACTGTGTGTATCTCTTCCTACACACACACACACACACATACACACACACACCCACAGAGGCATGCTAGGTCATGTCTGGGACCCACCTCAAAGGGAAACGGAGGCCCAGGTGTGCAGCAGGGGTTGGGGCTGAGACGGGTACGGACAGGCCTCGTCCCAATCCACTGACAGGCAGAGACACTGCCTTGTTCTTTCTCCACAGACTGAGCGGAAGGCTCAGTAAAAAGATATCTGTTTTCATGTGAATTACTGTCTGCTTCTCTTTCATTTTTTGTTCCTCTCTGCTTTTCCATGTAACCTTTTCTTTTCTTTTCTTTTCTTTCTTTCTTTGTAGAAAATATCTACATTTGGATTCATTTCTTAAAAGTATCAATAGAGTTAAAATACAATAAAAAAACACTGGATAGAAACACTGTCTTAAATGTTGTACAAAATGGTTATACACCATGAACTGCACACATACATATACAATGTACAGTACATACCCCAACACATACACCCACACACCCACTGACCCACAGATGGCTAACAAATTAAAGGAAAAACCAACATGAAGTGTCTGGTGTTGGTCCCCTGTGAGCCGCCAGAGCAGCTTCGGTCCGTCTTAACCAAGAGTCTGCAGCTCTGTGTAACTGTACTAGAGGTTTCATTCACAAATTCAGGCATTTACAAGAGTCACTAAAGTGATTGATTCAGTACTCAGTCACTGTGGATTCATTAGTCTCTTTCAGTTTGCTGAAATCTGCTGTTGAACTATAGGATTCATAGTTGTTTATTGGCTTATTTTAATCTCTCTGTATATGATTATTATTATTTTTGTATTCTCGTATTGTGATTTTCAGTCGAGTGTACGATAGATCATGCTCACCCCATTCGTCAGTGCATCTGCTGAGTAAGCAAGTCTCAGTCTTTTAAAAGATATTCCCATAGTTAATGATCAGTGGAGTTGATATTTGGTGAGTTGGTGTGAAGGCCACAGTATGTGATTTCATTTTCATTTTCATACTCTTCAAATCATTTAGTGAGCCCTCGTGCTCTGTGGATGGGAATGGGATCATTCTTTCTACACATCAGGATAAAAATGTTTCGTCATAGGATGAAGATGATCAGAGTCCTATGAAAAAGTCCTCCAGAGATGTTTAAGGACTTAAGTGACGTTCACACATACACTGGTTTTATTGCTGCAAGTCGCAACACGTACTATGACATCACCAGTACGCATTTTTGTTACTGGTTGCCATAGTAATAATATTCCACATGACTAGTTTTCTTCCTGCTAAAATGAAACAGTCTGCAGTGTCAACTGCCTTCACTATTAGTAGTCATTTGGTCAAGTTGCACCACATTTGCATAAAGTTATATGTTTCTTAACTTTGTCTTGTCTCTGTAAACGCACACACTTGATCACTTACGTGATCTTTGGGTGCTTTGCCACTGCGAGTCACTGTATGTGTGAACGTTGCATTAGGATATGACCTGCGACATGCTCCCGAAATCCCACAATGCACCGGAGTGGTTAATGTCCAAATTCTTTAGCCTAGATGATAACGGTTGACACAAATAGTGTCACTTGGCAAAATCAGGAAGTGTGTCTGCTTTTTTGCAGCCTGCATGTTTTGGGTGCATAGTTTGAGTTCTAATAAACATTTGTACAGTATCATCTGTACAGTGTGCTTCCTGAACTGAATCAAACTGGAATGTGAAAGAGGGGTTTCACAGAGACTCGTTCTTCGATGCATTAATTCAAACCAGCCAAAACAAAAGCTAAATTCAGCATGCATGTATATAGGATATATAGGGTATCTAGGAAACTGTCCCTCCTTTTACATTGATTTGCCAGCTTATTAAATGCACCTATGAACCTAATAAACCCGCAGTCGGGTGCTTACATGTATGTTTTATTTGTAGTTCTGTGCATTCAGCATTAAATAAAATATTTTTTTTCCTCACTGCCTCATGATGCACTTTTAATGTGTTTGAATGTGTATATATACACTGTGGCTGTGTGTGTGTGTTTATCCACTTGGGGGAAGCTGTGACTTTAATGCCTTCAGTGGCAGATTTATGATGCTGTCTTTTACTGACCATTACACACACACACACACACACACACACACACACACACACCCGGTATATATACACCGTACTGCCTAGAAGGTGTGATGGGATTCTGTTTCCAACTGTCAAAACACCAAAGCTGCTACCATCAAATGGGGACTTTTGTGCTATAATTTAACAAATTTCTTATACACATAACATGAAGCCATTAAACAATGCAAATATCGAATGCAGAAATAATTAGTCTTCCTTTCTTTTCTTCATGAATCGATTTCATACAGGCATCTGTTGAACCGAGGAGAAAATCACTGTTCATTTTGGAGTCTGGAGCACAGATCTCTGGACTTGTTGATTTTGCTCATAGCTCAGTACACACACACACACACACACACACACACACACACACACACACACACACACACACACACACATGCACAGCACTTCTAAGAAATCATTTCCATTAATATGAATCAGTGATAGTATTGAGACTGACCAGAGAGCTTCATGTACTTTCACTATTATTCCTCCCATAATACACAATAGTCAACAATAGTGGACCTGGACCTAGATCTAACCCTGAGGTCTTTCACCCTAAATGTCTTTCACCCTAAATTTATAGAATGTCTGTGGTCAGGTGGAGAAGCGGGGTCAGTGTGGTTGGATTTAATTTGATTTTGCATGAAGTTTAGATGTATCCCAGCCCTAAACATAATGTCAGAGTTTCGAACTGTGTTGTGTGAATGTTTCAATTTTGTCCATGATAAGACATACATTTAGCGAGCACTTTATTAGGAACACCTGTACACCTACTCATTCATGTAATCATCTAATCGGTCCTTTGTGTGGTAGCTGCCCAGTCCATTGTATCGTGCAGATACAGACCAGCAGCTTTGGGTAATGTTCATATCAAACATCAAGATGCAGGAAAAAATCTCAGTGATCGTTGGTACCAAGTGGGCTGGTAGGTATGTATGTATGTATGTATGTATGTATGTATGTATGTATGTATGTATGTATGTATGTGTTACTGTAAGTGCTGATCTCTTGGGATTTTATCTCTTATCAGTAGAGACTTAGAATAGTGCAATAAAGAAAAACCATTCAGTGACAGTTCTGTTAGTAGAAATACCTTGTTGATGAGAAAAAAACATCAGTCTGGATGAGGTAAACTGTTAGAGGCTACAATGGGCACAGCCTCAATAAAAACAGGAAAGTTGAAGATTAGAAAAGAAAAATCACCTGGTCTTTTTCCAATCTTCATCTGTCTAGTTTCAGTGATTCCTGTGTCCACTGTAGCCTCCCGTTCTTTCTGACAGAAATAGAACCCGATGTGAATTCGAGGTTTGTTGTGTTTGTTGTTTTGCATTCTGTAATGCTTTTCTGTTCACCACAGTTGAAAAGAGTGATTATTTGAGTTGCAGTAACCTGTAACTCTCCATTTTTCTCAGACGTCTCTCATCAACAAGGCGCTTCCACCAGCATAACTGCTACTTGATGTTTTTTCCCCCACTATTTCTTGTAAACTCTAGAGATTGTCTCTAAAATACTCAAACCTTGAGTATTGTGTCTGGCATCAACAAACATGCCATGTCCAAAGTCACTGAGATCACACATATTTTTCTCCATCCTGATGTTGGATTTGAACATTACCTGAAGCTCTTGATCTGTCTCTGCATGCTGCCATACGATTGGTTGATTAGATGATTACATAAATGAGTAGCTCTTCAAAAGATGTTAATTTCCATTGTCCATGTCCATGAAATTGATGTTTAACAGATGTATAAGTATAACTGATATAGATATAGGTATCCGGTATAACCAATTGTGTAGAATTTTATGACAATTTGTAGCCCTGTGTGACTGGAGAATGCTAATTAGTGTTCTTACTTGAACATTGTCCATTTAAATAAACAATCATCTAAATGGCAAGAGGCCATGTTAATAATCCTTTAATAGGTCTAGTCCAAATAGCTCCTGAAACCTGCAGTCCTCATCCAAAACCCCACTTTTTTGACATAGCTAAGGTACAGTGCTACAATACACAAGCGTTTGAGGGGGCTTGGATTCAATCCTGAGTTTTTGGGTCCGTCCTCAGAACGGTTTGGTTTTGTTCACCATGCTTTCATGATGGTTCTCTTTTCAGACATCTGCAAAGAATCAGGTAACTCCAGTTGCATAAGATCATACTAACAAAGGTTGAAAGGGCAGAAATAACTGATTGGACTCAGATTACACCTATGTGAATACCACAATGTCACATATAGGACAGGGTCAGTATCAGGAACTTTGTGCATTACCCAGAAAACACAGCAATCCACATATCTGAGTGGCTTTGTGTGTAGGTATAGCCAACATGCTAGTTAGCTGATTTGCTGCAAGTTGTTCTTGACTAAACCTTCATTTGTTATAGCTTGCAGTGATAATGCTAAAAAGTAGTTAATCATTTCTAGTGATACAAGTATATCAAATAATATGCATGTGCTGAGTATTAGTCCTAAACATATCTTCTGTCAAACACTAGTGCTTGGGATTGCAGAACCTTCCATAGATGTGGGTATTTTTGCAAATAATTTCAGTTCTATTCAATTACATTTTTTTTTTTTGTATTAAAAATTTTAGTTTAAAATTAAGTTACTATTTATATTTAACAATTTTCCCTAAGGAGCAAGCTTGATGCAATGGTGTCAAAGAAAAACACCCTGAGATTATATGAAGAAGAAACCTTGAGAGGAACCAGACTCAGAAGGAAACCCATCCTCATTTGGGTGATAATGCACAGTAAATAATGTAAATATAAATAATGTTCTTTCTACAAAAGGTCAGGACAATTTCACTACAGAGTGCACCACAGTTCACCATCACTAAATATGTTACATTATTTTTTTTCAAAAATAAAGTATGAATGCTGGCAGGTCAGCAGGTAAGACCCAAAGGAAGAAGCTCCTTCAGTATTTGTGTGTGTGTGTGTGTGTGTGTGTGTGTGTGTGTGTTACATTTTTAAGAGGGGAAAGTCTCATTAATCCACTTTACAGCAATGAGATGAGTGGGGATGCTGCAGCAACCCTGATTTAATGTCTGCTTGATTGTGGAAGTGATAAACTATGGTTACCGTCACAGCCACATGTAAATCTCTATGTTTACACACACTTACAAACACTGAAACATTCTTAGGAATAGATAGACAATATGGAAATGACAATAGATCATAATTTGTCAAAAGGCATCCACAGAGGAATTATGTTTTTCCAATCTTCTTTTGAATCTTGATTTGAAGGTTGTGACTTCAACTCTCGGGGCCATCAAGCTGCCACTGCTGGGTCCTTGAGCAAGGACCTTAACCCTCAACTGTGTGAAAGTGTTTTTTATACACCTGAGTGTCTTGTCTATGGACTTCTGCTGTTGTATCTCATTTACTTCATGATTCTGTGTCCTGAGATGCTTTTCTGCTGAATGCGGCTGTACAGAGTAATTATTTGAGATTCTCTAGCCTTCCTGTCAGTTGATTCCCCTCTGACCTTTCTCATTAACAAGGCATTTCAGCCCTCTGAGCTGCGTCTCTTGCTGGATGTTTTTCATATCATTCTCTCTGTAAAGTTTGTTGTTTGTGAAAATCCCCGGAGATCATCAGTATCATAAATACTCTGACCAGCCTACCTGAATCTGCACCATCTGTGATGTTTGATATGAAAATTTACAGAAGCTTTTGATCTGTATCTGTATAATTTTATGCACTGTTCTACTCCAACATGATTGATTTATCATAATGAACAAGTGCACAGATGTTTGTAAAAAATATAAAAATAAAGTGGCTGGTGACTGTATAAATTGATTTTGAGTTCTTGATTTACAAAAATTAAAGTGAAATTTGTGTTCAAATATGACCAACATAAAATGTGTAAACTAGATAAAGAGTAAGTGTTATTTTTATCACAAGAGTGTACATGTTGATTTTGGTTAAGGGTTAAGGTTTAATGTTCCCTATGTTTCAAGGGTCTCTCCTTGATAACGGTGGTAGTGGCAGATCCAGATCCTTTTGGGTGGGAGGCCAATCCAACCCAAAGGGCTATTTAGCATTCCACCTTCTAGAATGTTCTGGGGTGCAAAGAAACCTGGAGAGAGTAACCTGAAACTCAGGATCAAATCAGATCCTTTGGGGGATTATTGTTACTATATGTGTACTGAAAGAAAAACACACAATAGTTTGCTTGAATTTTGGGTCAAAATACTGATGATTCCTTGATTGCAGTGATTGGCTCAAAAGGTTGGGCAACAAAATATTAGTTTTTTTTTAATGCTACTGTTGAACCATAATTCAAAAGCAATGTCTGAATTTCATCAGTCCATTTTCAGTTTAAGATTTATTTCTTATTACTTTTGTCAGTTTCAAGTTATTTCATTGACCATTGTGGATTTTTCCTTCTTTAATAGAAGGGTACCAACAGTTTTGTCTATGTGTGTATGTAATACAAACAGTTCTCTTCCATGACCTTTTCATGACCTTTGCTATCTTATGGTAGGGGTATATGGTTAGTGTCACATGGAAGATGTGTAGATACTTTGTGCACAAAACATTGTTAAACCTTCAGTATAAGAATGTGCAGAAGTACAAAGGTACAAGACTGTGCTGAATTTTAGGTACTCTTCATTTCTTTTTTTTTCTTCTTCTGGAATAATTATATAATCGTAAGATATTACGATTAGAAAAATAATCAAAATGTGATGTTAAGAGCTTTAAAAATGTTGAAGCCATGTGGGATTTTAGGAGAAGAAAAAAACTCAGCTGATTTACTTGCAGAGACTGCAGAGAATTGATTTAGGTTTAAACAGTAGATAAATTGCAGTCACACCGAATGTGGATCCGATTTAGTTTTTACTGTTGACTGTGATTCATAATATATTTTTATATTATTCAAAAACGTTCAATTTCATTCTTTTTGTCTTCATTCCCACAGATGTGTCTAAAACATTTTCACAATACTGTATGTCATAGAAATCTGAGCAGGACAAACAGCACCTGGAGAAATGTACCACCCACAGTAAAGGCATAAATTAACCACAACATCTTAGAATACTCACGTAACTAGTACTGTCCTCACACCGGGACTTCAGGATTGGTGCTGAGGAAATTCTGCATGATTCGAGTCTGAAACACTGTAACTATGAAACGCTTTCTGTTTCTAATACTGCAAAAGAATATCTTAATAAATTGAATGTGCTTTGTCTTAAAATGTAGTCAGATATCTGGAATCTTCTTCTTCTTTTTTTTTTTTATATATTCTCATCAGTTGCTTTGTGAATTATCTCGTTTTCCCATTTTCCCCATGTAAACTTGTGATAGCCGAAAGCTCCAGGATAGTTGAAGCTGCTTTCCAACCACCACTTGGAGGCTGCTCCTACTAGGGCCTAGAAAAAAATCATTTTATCAAACTGTAATATGTTGTTTTCCATTCCCTTATTTGTTGCTGTTATTTTCTTGGCATTTTGCTGAAGGGACGACGGTCCAGCGGAGCACAAATCAGCGTGGAACCATGGCGAGTGAGGGGGTCACAAATAGGATGGGAACCGTTAAACCGATAAGACAGCTGCTGCAGAGTGGGAACGTTCAGCATTTTGCTTCTGTTTGTTCTCTCTCTCTCTCTTTCTCTCTCTCTCTCTCTCTCTCTCTCTCTCTCTCTCTCTCTCGCTCTCCTCTGTTCACTAGGTTGCTGCAGGCTTTTACATAAACCAGTTTGGAGCCTCAGTTCACACCTCAGCACAGATGCTGTGGAGCTAAGGAAAACGTGTTAAATATTTCATTTTGCCTTTTCCTCTCACTGTCTGCTTGTGACGAATTAGGGTTGTAATATGACATTGTTTTTTCTTCTCTTTGTTATGGTTGTGTAACCAAGAACTGCTTTTACATTGATATTCTCTGGAGAAAAAAATAGTAACAAATGGTTGAGGAAGTAATGGTTAGGGCAAAAACATCCATCAAGTCTTATCCGCCATCGCTCACATCTATATTTAGACCAGTGCTTTGGGTGATCCTTCAAATAGTATACGGATTAACTTTTTTATCGACTTGTTGTTGGGATTAGACTTTTTTCAGCCCTCTCCTAGTTTGGCACTTCATGTTAGACACTGAAGCCCAATTATTCAGGACAAAGTGGTGGCAAGTTAATCTACATCTTATGATGCTAACAAATTGTTAATGGATTTTAAGTGTAAAAACAAAGCTACATTTAAGAATTAAGGTGTACATCTCCATCAAGACTCTAAGGTCCTTAAAGTATGAAGAATCAGTTTCCATTTATTAACCTTAAACTGTTACGAATAACATCTCTGTTCTGGAGAATAGCAAGTTGAAGATAGAGTAACTTCCTGAAAGCACAAGCTATATATACATATATATATATATATATATATATATATATATATATATATATATATATATAGTGTCTTCTATCCACAGATGTACAGTATATTTAGGATATTTACATTGTTCATGCATTAGCCACATTATCACGGATGAGAATCCCTCATGAGCGAGTCTATGAAAAGATGTGACTTTACCTTTATATAATCAGCTGTAACGCTGTTTGTTCTGTAACTGGCTGTATCTATTGATTGACATCATACATGTCTACAAATCTCAGGTGATGTAAATAATAATATACCTACACAGCCAATAATTTTAGCTTATCCTACATTTCACAATATCTCTGGCTTTAGGTGAGAATTACCAAAGTGTTCTAACTTTGCAAATATTAAAATTAATGGTAGCTATTAGCATAAAAACATATATTTAAATGCTCTTGCTCTTTTCTCTCTGTTATTTCTGTTTTCCGCTGTACGTCATTTTAAGAGTTTTGATGTAGTCAAGTAAAGATGGAATTTTTTTGGCTCAGGCTCGGTTAACAAGAATCGGGTCTAGGGTTACATAGTCCTGATGTCTGTTGGGAATACAGTAGTGACTATCTGCTTTTGCTTTGTTGGAATTCACAGATGGACACTGAATGTTACCCAACACAATATTACAAAGTCAGGAAGGGAGGAGTGGGTGATGAAATCGGATGGAAGTTGTGTTTTGTATGTAAACCTTGTGCACCTGTATGCATTCCCAGAGTTACTGAAGAAATCAAGGATTTTGGATTTAAATGAAATGTCTATAGAATTAAATATAATTCAGCATTCTTGACCTAAATCGCATGGTCATTACAGTAACCTGCTCACCTTCGCTACACGCAGTTCCACTCTGACACTGTGCGACCTTGTGAATGTCACTCATGCCTCAGTTTTGCACATTTATAGTGATTACATCACTGACTGGATTAGCAACAGAATATCAAACCGTAATATAATGCTAACCTAACACGAACTCTAAATGGGATTACTTTTCATTCACATAAACTCTCATATCACATTCCCTAATTAATACAAAAAGGGTTGATATTATTTGCATGGGTGGTCTGAAACAAGATAATTGAGGTTAATGTGGTAGGAAATGTGTTAATAATTGACAGAACAGAGACAATAAAAACTATTGTAATGTAGAAGACCATAGAGTCTCTGTTACATTTTATACCAGTAAAAAGTGCAGAGTGACAGAGGCTGTACGGACCCCTATGTGATCTGTAAGGTGGACATGGATTAAATTAAAGAATTCAATTAAAACAAAGAAAGAAAGAAAGAAAGAAAGATAGAAAGAAAGAAAGAAAGAAAATAAATAAATAAATAAATGAATAAATAAATGAATAACTAGAATATTGTTTGGAATGTGCAAAAGGTACAAACTGTGTACAGAATGTGCAAACAGTATAAAATGGTCAAAAAGTGCTATATAAAATGTGCATTGTGACAGAGGCTGTATGGAGTTGTGTGTTCATGTTCATATTAAGGAGTCTGGTGGCGTGATGGATGAAGCTTCTCCTGTGCTTCTCAGTTTTAGCCATCAGACGACAGAAGCCTGATTGCCCAATCCCTGATTGCAGAACATACAGTTTCTGGGGTGGGTGGAGTCAATAATTTTTGCAGTCAAGAATACCAATCAATACTACCATCCAGCCAAGACTACAAACAAACCAAAGATACCAACCAACCAAAGGTACCAACCGGCTGAGACCAACAACCAGCTAAGACTAACAACCAGCCAAGACTACCAACCGAAACTACCATCCAGCCAAGACTACAAACAAACCAAAGATACCAATAAACCAAAGGAACCAACCAGCCAAGACTACCAACCAGCTAAGACTAACAACCAGCCAAGACTACCAACCGATACTACCATCCAGCCAAGATTACCAACCAGCCAAGACTACAAATCAAATCAAATCAAATTTTATTTGTCACATACACATACATATAAGCATTAAAAAGGAATGCAATTTAGAAAAAAAATAAACCAAAATGAGATAGATAAATAAAAATGTATAAACTATATAAAAAAAACTATATAAAATATGAAAATATAACCGACTACAAACCAGCCAAGACTACTAACCAATAGGCAATACTACCAAGACTACTAACCAACCAAGACTACCAGCCAGCCAAGACTACCAACTATGAGTCAATACTACCAAGACTATCGACCAGAAAACTAAGATATTGCAATTATCCCAGACTACAATCCAACCAAGACAATGTCATTGAGTCAATGCTATCAAGACTACTAACCAACCAGCCAATTCTACCCACCAAGACTACTAACTAAATCAGTACTAGGATATTGCAATTAGCCAAAACTAACAACCAAGACTACAAATCAGCCAAGAGTCAATAGTACCAACCTGAAAACTAGAATGTTGCAGTTAGCCAATAGATAATTAACTAGGGATTGTTAAACCATATGATGAATTTACAAGTGCTACCTTTACCATTTTTAAAAAAAAATATCACACTGCGCCCTGCAAAATATCTCAATGGAAGGCCTTTGAAAGTATTAATGAGTTTTTTTTTTTCATTCCACTTGAGGAGGAGTGGATGTGCATGATGAATATCTCAAACAAAGCAATGAACACTTTAATCTCACTCTTGCCATGTTTCTCTTTTGCCTTGTGCTTGGTTCATGCATCTCGCTTGTCTGGTTCCTCGCATCTCTTTGCAGTGTTCCTTTGCATCAAAGGGAGACGGTTCACACTGTGGGCCATGCAATTAGGGTGTCTTCTTCTTTTCTACTTTCCCTGTCCCTCTCCCTGTTCTACACTCTCTTTGTCTTTTCTTTGGTATCCATCTTTTTTGCTCTCCTCCATGCACCTGTTGCCCTTTTCCCGCCATATTTTCTTGGATCGGTTTACAATAAAGGAAAACAGCAAAGAAGAAAGCAGATTAGATGCTCCCTTTGCAAGACAGCTGAGGGGGAGGATGTGAGTTAGAGAGAAGAGAAGCTGGAAATAAGCAGCTATATTTGGTAGCGCATCACATCACGATGAAGATAGTAAAAGAGCAGTATGGAGAGAGAGAAAGAGAGAGAAAAAGATTGAGAGTAAAATTTCAAAAGTACCCCCTCAGATAAATATTGATTTAAACACCTTGATAAATACATACATACATACTTACTTACATACTTGTTACTTATATACATATAACTTTGTTGTATATACAATTTAGGTCTTAGCTAATCAACTCTAAATTTAATCTTACTCTTCCAAAGTACATACTACAAATCTCAAAGGTTTTCTTTTTACTTTTCCAGTCAATGACTGTATGATGTCCTGTATATGATGAGTAACTGAGTATATATACGATGAATAACATTGGGATCAGAGCCACTTTGACAAGGACCAAATTGTGATCGCTAGATGACTGGGTATCTCCAAATATCTCCAAAACCGCAGCTCTTATGGTGCGTTCCCAGTATGCACTGATTAGTGTCCACCAAAATTGGTCCAAGGATGTGCTAATAAGACATAAAGGATCTTCTGTGAATGTCTTGGTGACAGATTCCACAGCACAGTTTCAGAGGTCTTGTGGAGACCATGAATTGACGGGTCAGAGATGTATTGGTAGCACAAGTGAGACCCAGACAATATTAGACAGAGACAATATTAGGCAGATAGATTTAATGTTATGGCTGATGTCTATATAATGGTTCATCATTGTAGAAAAAAAGAGTAAAAAAAATCTTCCAATTTCTCATTTACTGTGATCTTTGCATACTATACAATGTGGTTAGTGTTAGATATTACAGTGAAGAAGTAAGCAAGGAATAAAATGAGGCATTGTCTTTGCTTTCCTAGAAGGCATTTTTCAATCAATTTGTTGAGGTGAGTTTAATTAAAAGCAAGTGCAAATTGAATTGCTTACTGCGTACATGGTGTCACTTTGGATCTGTATCTGTTTGGTCCTCTAAAAAACCAACCATCAAACAGTATAATTCATGTTAGTAGCTGAATTTGCTTTCATATCTGCTCATTCAGAATAATGGATTCATATTTAGTTAGGTCCCTACTTTTAGATAAAAGCATCTGCCAAATGAATACAGGTACTAAATTTTTTTTCTGCAAATCTAATTTTCTGGTAAAAAAGTCCCAGTATGTCTAGTACCAGTGGGAAAAGCTCTGTAGAGTACAACCTGTAATGTTTTAACGTGCTTTCTTAACTTTATTTAGTGAAAGCATTCTTTTCTAGACATACTGACAGACTGCATGAGATTTACAGGTAAGATATCTGACCCCTAAACCATCATAAAATTAAAATCAGCCAGAAAATCTGCTAGAAAAATGCATTCAATATAATGCCCACTCTACAATTTAACAATGATATTTGTTCTGGAGCTTAACCACTCTTTACACCCATGGTGAGCAGAAAGGCATCTCATGATATACAACATGTTGAAGCTTGAGACAGGTACAACAACAGCTACAACAGCAGAAGACACTGAGACCACACAACATTGATCTGGGTCAGGGTAGTGCTGGATCCAGAGCCTACACCTAGTTCTGTTTTATATTTGTACACTGTTTGCTGACACCTGTATGTTGGCCTTCTCCAAACTGTTGCCACAAAGTTGGAAGAAAAACAATTGTCTACAATGTCTTTGTAGGGTGTAGCTTTACATTTTCCCTTCACAGGAACTAAGAGGCCCAAAAACCTGTTCCAGCAGGACAATGTCCCTGAGCACTAATGCAATCTCCATGAAGACATGGAGTAGAAGACAATGTTGGAGTGGAAGAACTTCCTACAAAAAAATGTCCTACGCAGAGCCCCGACCTCAACCCTATTGAACACCTTTAGAATGAACTGGAACACTGACTGCACCTCAGTCCTCCTCACCCAACATTAGTGATAGTGTTCATTAATTTTTCATACATTTTTTGTAGCAGCAGCTCTGATAGAGGTTTATATTAACATGTTTGTACTAATATGTTATTGTTGCTTATACATGTGTTATTATCGATACTGTAAAATATTCTGTAAGGAGAAATTTTCTTTACATTTATTGTGGTGTCAGAAGCAACACTGTACATGTTCTGAAATCTCAGTAACATGACAAGCTTTATTACAGTTTCTGTACTTTGTAAACTGATTTTTCTTCTCTTTTGTGGTGTGAACAAATGTTTATAACATAAGTAATAACAACAACAACAACAACAACAACAATAATAATAATAATAATAATAACAAATAAATAAATACATTTAATTGCTAGCAAGTTGCTATGATATGAAATGATTAAAAGACTTGCCACATGCTTTTAGAGAAAACCTTTAGGGTGGTGAAGGCTACACTTCACATCACACCACCTCATCATGGCTTATTGTAGTATAATAACACCACAGCACATCACTGTTTATTCATACCTTAGTAATATTTTTAAACTGTAAATGAAATCTCTTTGACTAACTTTAACACCTGTTCATCCTGGTAACATATTGCTTTCTAAAGCTTCACTCCATTGTGTCTTGTTTGGTAAGAACAAAACAGATTACGGACAAGAAAGATAATATACCCTGGGAAAATAATGGAAAAAAGGCAACTCCAGTCCTGTTGATTACCATGGCTGAGGGAAGTGTCCTAGATCTGAGAGGGAAATGAAAGGGAGTGATCAAGATTAATGGGCCCCCAAAACACTGTATGCCGTAGAATGAGGGAAAAGCAGACATGCGTTCCGAGTGGATAAGAACAAGCTTTGGGTTTGGTCTGTCTCTTCTTGTTTTATCAGAATCTTCTTGTTATACGCCAGACCGCATTTCTTCTTTCTTAGCCTTAGTCTTTTTTTTTTTTTTTTTTGTGGACGACTGAATGTTTTTGTGAACTACACTGATTCCCGAAATTTCTGAGATTTTTGGCCCTAAAAATCTCTGTACATATCTGTCAGTATATATTATGAGTGTGTGTTTATGCTGATAGGACATACAGAGCTTGTATGTATTATACTACTTATGTGTATTTGTTTGTCTCTGCGTGAGAGACTGAGAGAGCTGGCTATGCATGCGTGTGTGCGTGAGTGTGTGATTATCAGTGTATGCGAGTGTGTGCCTGTGTGTATGTGAAATTTTAGAGCTCAGCACTGTCCCCGCCCCCTCCCTGCATTCCCGAGGCTCCTATTGGACTGTGTTTCCATGGCGACAGTGGGCCTTTAAGGAGGGGACGGGTTGTTGGCGTTAGTGAGGCGGCTGCGTGTGACTCTGTTGCCTTTCTTATGCTTCATGTCCCACAATATCATGCTACAGAGACAGAGAAAGAGAGAGAGAGAGAGAGAGAGAGAGAGAGGTAAAGATAAAAATGAGAGACAGAGAGATGATATAAACTCAAAGAGTTCTAAATAAAATCTGCAAGACAGAGCAAGGAGCATAAAAGAGCTTAAAGATTGAAATAGGAGGGAACGTATGAGCTGTTTGAGATATTATATCGCTCACATACACACCTGGATTCTAGACCCATAAACTCACTTTACTGCCTGATACACTGTCCTAGCTTTCAGCATCCAAACAGATAAAAACAGCCAACTCATGTTATACTGAATCTAATCTTCAGTCAAACTGGAAAAACCCTTCATTTAGTCAAAAACACAAGAGAGGCTGTTTAAAAATAACGCTAATCTTTCACTATATGCTCTTGTGCCATTTCAGCAAATTGGTGTTGTTGATGAGATTTCTTTATTTAGGAAATGAAAGGGGGGGTGGCTAGGGAGGGGTGATAGAACAGGTCTTTACAGGTGGATATGATATACCTGTCCCACACACACGGCCTCACACACAAACCAACACTGCTGACAAATCTAGTTCCAACATGTCGACGGAAAAAGTTCACCATCTCAGTGATGGAGCAGGAACTCTTGCATTCAGAGCTATGTGTGGAGTGCCTCAAATTAACAATACAAACATGATAACCACATATTGTCTAAAGTCAAAACAAAAGATGAGCCGAAACATGATGTAATTTCCGTTGTCCTGTACCAAGATTCGGTGAGAATATTTGAAATGAAAGAACATTACCTGGAACCTCTTATTATAAAATCATCACACCACTACAAAACACTACAGAGTAAATCCATCACCTAAAAGTATTGCTTATCTCTTAAGCAAATAATTAATAAAGTTCGATGACGATTTGATGGATTTGATGATTTGATGATTTGTGGATTATAAATTAATATTTTGTCTAGACAAGAACACGTAATAGGACGTTACATCATCGCAAGCAATAATTAATGACTGCAGTTTGTGCTAACAGGTTAAAGCATGAAACATTGGAATATGTGATCATTTCTCATAGATAAGCTCACCACGGTTAGTACTTTGCTGATCTAGTTGAATAGATTAATTGGAAATCTTGACCTGTATTTGTATGGTGCTGTGCATTGTGCTATGCATTGTGAACAAAGTGAGAACAAACAGTAAAGAAGCTTATATTATACTATAAAAAGATTGATGGTTTTATCTCTTTCATCTGGCTTAATATGTGATTCACTGATTTCTTATTCGTTTTAACTATTTGCTTGAAGTTAGTAAAGGATAGATGACCTCATTGTGAAAATGATATTGTTAGCCAGTTAAAAACCCATTTAGCTACCTATCACAGTTATTGATAACCAGTACTGAAATACGTGGCTAGCCTAAATTCAGACTCTTAATTAAAACTCTTAACTCAGGGAGTGAAGCTCGCTCAATCCTGACCTCTGCTCACCTGATCTGTGTTTTTAGCTTCGGATTTATGCTTTAGCTAGCATGTTAAATATTGTGGCACAACAGTGATGTGCTTTTTGACATGCTAGAAAACAAATATTACCATATAAAACAAAGATTAGAATACACACAGAACCTGGATCAGAAAAAAATATACTGAACATGAAGAGATAGAAATGATTATTATATTGTACTGTAGATTTTAGCTAGCTAGTTAGAGTTAGCGGGCAGCATTATATAGCAGAGCATTACCTCAGTGAAAGCCTGAAAATTCATGCAGTGCTCTAGGAAACACAGTGTAATGTGAGATTAGAACAGGGTAAAACTTCTCCAGAGCTCATACCTTAGCTAGCTAGTTAGTTTTTGGTCACTAGCTAGCTTTGTTTATGTGCACAGAATGAACACAGCGACACTGCAGGTTGGTGTTGCACAGGGGGTTTCATAGGAAGAGCTAGCTAGCTGCTAGAGGCTTCAAGACAAGCTTGTGTTGAAAGGTTTTGTAGTTTTTGTATTTAATGTGAAACATTTATACTTTAACTTTCAGTATCTGCTTTATCCTGGTCAGAATTCAGCCTGGGCATGTGACATTCATTCACATATATTGGCATTTTCTTTCCTGAAAGCTTTTTAGTACATCAGTTGTCTTCTACTAGACAAACACAAAAAACACAGCAAAAATCCTACTAGCTTCATGCCATGCTGTTTATTTATCACAATTTGATAGACAAAGTAATCCCAGCTGTAACAGAGAATTTGCACAGTGACAATAAATTCCACTTTTGCAAATCCTACCCGCTGTTCCTATAGATGCCAATTGACAGTCGTGTGAAACCTCAGAGCGTCATGGAGATGTTTCTTACTTCTGATCTGCTGCGGAAGGCAGGGGTTTTGGTCACCACTTTTCTCAAGATGGTTCCAGTGCTTGTCTCATTTCACTCTCTCTCTGCTTGATTCTACTTTTGATTTATTGACTGCGGGGGATATATGCTGAGATGTTGTGCTCAAACATCAGAATGTTCAGAGGGTTTTGAAAGAAACACAAAAAAATTTCCAGAGACTCCCGAACCTGTTGTGATGATTCTCCTTGAAGAGAGAATCGAAAGATCTACTTGCTTTTTAAAGAAAACTCTAATGTTGACCTGTTGGAGGATAAATCCACTGATACTGCAAAAAGTCTACGGGGGTCTGGTGGGTTTTATCACCCAGGTGATGTTTACTATGCTGTTTTAGACATTGCAAAATGATGAAATAAAATAAGTCCCATTATACTGTATATGAAGTGCCTCTAAGTTCTTAAAGTATGCCGGAGACATTAATGACCAGTGAGGATGTGTAATCTGGTACAGATGGATTACAGCCTTATATATCGTATTTAAGAAGTGTATCAACTCCAGATTTGACTTGTGTACAGTATGTACACAAGTGTATCTTTCATATACTTCCTGTACACAATAATCTACAATGTAACAGGATTAAGCAGCACAATCATATGGAGTAAATACCAGTCTGTAATTTGTCAGTACCTTCAGACTGGTCAGAAAGCCAACAGATCACACAAACTTCAATCATCTTCACCCTGTTACACCTCCCAGAATCAGCTCAGCGTGTTATTTCATAACAGAGCTAAACAACCAAAAAGCACACACTATAATCAAAATGAAAATTAGTTAATTAAACAGTATAGCTGAGATGAATGTGGTTTGAATTGGAAGTAATAAAAAGTAAGAGAGTTGTAGCTAAGTCTTGCTTCTGTAATCACTAAGGCTCATAATGCACATCTTTTCAACAGACTTAACACATTGCTTCTTCTTTCTAGAATGTAGACCTACCTGTTCCATCCTGACACCCTACCCCTGGTTGGAGTCTTGTCGTTTGGTGGTGCACTCTGCTGAGGATTGAACTTCATTTACAGCCCATGACCGAAGGGATTACTGTGGATTGAACCACTTGGAGACTATCACAACATCTTTGATCTGCCATTATGTCAGCTTTGTGTTCGAGTCTTCATCAGTGAACATTTGAAAACTTCAGCAGGAACTCTATAATGAACATAGAAATAACCCTGAACTATTAGTTCCTCAGGGGCTCTTGGTTGCACAAACCCACACGAATAGAAACTGTTGTAGAAAATACATTATTTACATTGATTTTATTTACTGTCCAGTGTCACCCAAATGAGGATGAAGTTCCCTTCTGAGTCTGGTTCCTCTCAAGGTTTCATCCTCATATCATCTCAGGAAGTTTTTCCTCACCACCTTTACCCCAGGCTTGCTCATTAGAGATAAATGTTAGAGATAAATAGTTAAATAACTTTATTTTAAACTTTACAGTTTTTATTCTGTTTCTATACTTCTGTAAAGCTGCATTGGGGCAATGTCAGTATGTGCTATACAAATAAGTTGAATTGAATTGAACATAAGTGATGGTCAAACTCGACTTTCAGCATGCAAAGATTCTTATCACATGTCAAAGCATTGTTTTTACTTTTATACATCACATTATCTATTTTAACATGCACTGTTGTTGTGACAGAAACAAATAATTGTTTCAATGTTAAAATATATCATCTGTTCCTGTGTGCAGCGACACTGTGGCATATTGTTTTAAAGCTGTGTTGTATAAAACAGGATATAATCGGTGCATTCTTCATTTTGGATGTTTTGAAGAGTTCACATGGTGATATGTTGATCTTCTATTGGTCAGGTCAGAGTTCAACAAACCTGAATGTTTCTTCACACTTTTCTTGCTTGTCCGGTCTCCAGCATTAGCATGTGTATGAATAGAAATCAGTGGAATGTAATAGTTTGTAATAGCTTGACTTTACAGCATACAAATCAAATCAGTTCAATACAAGCTTATAGAGCTTTTAACAAATAACATTGTCTCAAAGCAGCTTTACAGAAGCATAGAAACAGAATAAATAATGTAAAGTTTTAAACTAAATTACTATTTATTTCTAACACCTACCAATAAAATCTATCCCTAATGAGCAAGCCTGAGGTGATAGTTTTCTCCCTGAGATGATATGAGGAAAAAACCTTGAGAGGAACCAGACTCAAAAGTGAACCCATCCTCATTTGGGTGATAAAGGAAAGAGAATAATGTAAATGTAAATAATGTCATTGTTTACAACTGAGAACGGAGTCTTTTTTCTCTCAGATTTTCTGTCTCATGTGATCTCAGGGCTTTTTCTTTGCCACCTTCGGTTGTAATCAGGTATCTTAATTTAAATCAAGATTTCTATAAAGCTGTTTTAGGACCATAGACCAGTCAGTAATTTCTGAAAGTTTCAGGGTTATTCTTAAATGTATTTTGAGTTTTTTTTTATTTTTTTATTTTAGGAGTAGGAGCTTATGTATGAAGAAGAGAGCAAATCTTATTTAAGTGAACAAACTGTTCTCACATACTGACAGATATTCATCTTTTACTTAAATCCTGTCTGTGTAAAACACTTGACTGCTTTAACAGCTTTTTTCTGACTGCAGAGTTTGTGCTGTGTGCAAGCATGTCTCTGGTTAGATGTATCAAACAAATAAACCTCTTACTGATCGAGACATGGTGTTGACTCTGAACGAGAGCGCTTCTCATTCTGTATAAATTAAAGGAACTACTTTGTGAACCATGTGATTGAACTGGGACTTGTCGGTCATAAAAGAATGAACAAATGAGACGTGATCATTTTAGTTCAGATGTGAGTCTTACTGGTTCAACAAGAGGAGAAGAAGGGCGGAGTCATGCTATGAAGGGAATGTTGCAGGTGAGCATTCGAGAAGCTGTAAATCGCAATATATCGAAAGTTACTGAAAGTTGATTAATGCAAATTCTGTGCTTTTTGTTTTTTTTTTTTTAGATTTTTGCTTTTTGCTGACAATTAAAGTGAAAAAACATTTTTCTTGTCTTTTACATTTGCCAACTCAAACACCTTATAACAACAACAATTTTTTTTTTATTTTTTATTTTTTTTACATTTTTAATCTATTTAGCAGATTCTCTCATCCAGAGTGACTTACATTTAATTCAACTGAGCAATAGATGGTTAAGGGCCTTGCTCAGGGGCCCAGCAGTGGTAGCTTGGTGGACCAGGGATTCAAACGTACAACCCCACATCCCCAGCAAGGGTCACTGAATGAATCAGCAAACAAATCTGAATGAATCTTTTGACCGAATGAAATCAAATAATTCAAATGAGTGAAGTGAATGGAAATGACCACCATTAGTGTGTTCTGCTACCCTGTGATGCAGCATCAGCATGGTTTTGGAGGCTGGTTTTAATTGTGTCACAGTAAGCAAGTCTTTGCCCGTCCCTCATTTCCTTCCTCCCTGATAGCTGATAGGGGAGAGTTAGCTGGTGGGTGAGACATGGCAAGACCAAATTTGGGAAAAGATTTTTGTTTACTAAGCTTATTTTGTGTACGCAGCTGAGCTTAGCACAGTACACAAAATAAATGGTATATTTTTGTGCCCCTTTAATATGAAACCAAGTCACTGCAAGAAATATAAAAGCAAACTTCCAAAAAGTTTTAAGATTGAGATTGAGAATTTTTTAAACTGGAGTCAGAGTAGTTTGTGGTAAAATAAAAAGGTAACAACATAACAGACTGAGAATAGTCAGCATTGCCCATTACCCATTCAGTGTGGACCTCTTGAATTGAATTGTTGTGATTATAAGGGCATGTCAAAAAATGTAGCCCCACCTTCCTCAGTCTTCCTGATAAAACACAGCCTCACATCAAATACTGAGGCTAGAACAACAGGATATTATACAAGAGGCGGAGCTTACATGATTGACAGGCGCCGGTGAATATTTCGAGTTGTCGTGTTGTTGTCTCTGCATGTGCACCACAGTCTGTGAATGGGAACAAATATACTTTATGTAAATTAGCATTTTGTAATTTTACAAAGAATAAAAATGATGCATGACATTCCATGAAAATGTTCACACGGAACATTGTGCTATTCACTTTTATCAGTCACAGTGAGAGACTTTCTCACTCGCTCAGTCACTCACTCACTTATTTACTACACTCATTTCCTTATAATAAACTCACTTACTCACTCACTCACTCACTCACTCACTCACTCACTCACTCACTCATTCATTCATTCACACACTCATTCCATTCACTCACTCACTCACTCACTCATCACCCACTTACTCATTCACTCACTCGCTCATTCATTCACTAACACTTATTCACACACTCATTCAATTATTCAATCACCCACTTACTCACTCACTCACTCACTCATTCAATCACTCACATATTCATTTATTCACTCACTCACTCAGTCCTTTATTCACTCACTCACGCATTCCCTTATTCACTCACTCACTCACTTATTTACACAATCATTCCCTTATTCACTCAGTTACTCAGTTACTCACTCATCACTCACTCACTCACTTATTCATACACTCATTCCCTTATAATAAACTCACTCACTTGCTCATTCACTTACTCACTCACTCACTCACTTACACACTCATTCCCTTATTATAAACTCATTCACTAGCTCATTCATTCACTGACTCACTCAGTTATTCATTCATTTATTCACACTCATTCCCTTATTCACTCACTCACTCACTCACTCACTCATTCAATGACTCACTTATTTACACACTTATTTCCTTATAATAAACTCACATACTCACTCAGTTACTTATGCACTCACTCATTCACACACTCATGTCATTATTCAATCACTTACTCACTTACTTACTCACTCACTCATTCCCTTATTCACTCACTCACTCGCTCACTCACTCATCACCCACTTATTCACTCGCTCATTCATTCACTAATTCACTCGCTCACACACTTATTCACTCATTCAATCACTCACTCATTCCCTTATTCACTCAATCACTCACTCAGTTATTTACACACTTATTCCCTTATAAACCCACTCACTCACTCACTCCCTTCTTCACTCACTCACTCACTCAGGCACTCACTCATTCACTAGCTCATTCACTCACTCACTCACTCACTTATTCACACACTCATTCCCTTATTCACTCAGTTACTCAGTCACTCACTCATCACTCACTCACTCACTCACTCATTCACTCACTTATTCATACACTCATTCCCTTATAATAAACTCACTCATTCACTTACATACTCACTTACTTACTAACTCACTCACTCACTTACACACTCATTCCCTTACTCACTCACTCACTCACTCACTCAGTCACTCATTTATTCACACATTACTTTATTCACTCACTCACTCACTCACTCACTCACTAACTCAATGACTCACTTATTTACACACCCATTTCCTTAGAATAAACTCACTCACTCACTCACTCACTCACTCACTCACTCATTCACTCACTCATTCACACAGTCATGTCATTATTCAATCACTTACTCACTCACTCATTCCCTTATTCACTCACTCACTCGCTCACTCACTCATCACCCACTTACTCACTTGCTCAGTCACTTATTCACACACCCATTCATTTATTCAATCACTCACTCAGTTATTTACACACTTATTCCCTTATAAACTCACTCACTCATTCCCTTATTCACTCACTCACTCACTTATTCACTAGCTCATTCACTTACTCACTCACTCACTCACTCACTTATTCACACTCATTCCCTTATTCACTCAGTTACTCAGTCACTCACTTATCACTCACTCACTCACTCACTCACTCATTCATACACTCATACCCTTATAATAAACTTACTCACTCACTTACTTACTCACTTGCTCACTCACTCACTTACTCATTCCCTTATAATAAATTCACTCACTCACTCACTCACTCACTTATTCATTCACTCACTCGCTCATTTATTCACACACTCATTCTCTTATTCACTCACTCACTCATTCACACACTCATTTCCTTATTCACTCACTCACTCACTCATTCCCTTATTCACTCACTCACTCGCTCACTCATCACCCACTTACTCACTCACTCAGTCACTCGCTCATTCATTCACTAACTCACTTATTCACACACTCATTCAATTATTCACTCACTTACTCATTCACTCACTCACTCAAAATTATTCACTCATTCACTCATTCCCTTATCACTCACTCACTCACTTATTTATTTACACACTTATTCCCTTATAAACTCACTCACTCATTCCTTTATTAACTCACTTACCTATTCACTCACTTTCTTACTCACTCACTCATTCACTCACTCACTCACTTACTTTTAGCAACTGATTTATTCTGATCATTCATGTTGAATCTGGAGCAAATCATAGGAGCACTTGATCTAAGGAGGGAATACACCCTGAATGGAAGGCTAGTCCACTTAAGGGCACCATACACACACACACCTTGCCACTCATTCACACCTTGGGTAATTTATCTTACTATCAGTCCACTTACTGCCATGCTTGTGGTAGAAGACCGGAGAACCCAGAGGAAACATACACAGACATGGGGAAAACATTCAGAGGAACTTCACACACTCACTATCCCAGTAAGCTCACATCCCACATCAAATAAACTAGAAATCAATGAAGGAAAGATTATAAAAGTGTGAATTATGTGAGTATCTAACATTACTGGTTTACAAAGACAGAATTGATCCATTATTTTTTCCTAAATCTATCAGGCTTAATACATCACATCATTTTATCTTTACGAAATGGACCACAAATTCAATACATACTTATTGGTTGTATGAAATTGTGCACGCAAAAGCAGTTCCCAAAGTGTCATTGTATGTACAAATTTAATCACTTTTCTTAAATACTGCACTGTATATATATATATGGAATATGTTTATTTGTTGATCTGTTATCGAATACTTCTTCCATATATTCACTCTGCATGTGTAAAACATTTAGTATTTTTAGATACAAAGAAAACAAGGTCAGTGTCATTCTTTCTGAGCCCACTCCCCAAACACACACACACACACACACACATGCACACACACCTCACGACCCAGTTTCCAGAATTACAGACACTGGTTCCCAGTTTAACAGCAAACACACAAACTCTGGCATTTGACAGAAATATGGATATACAGTACACACACAAACACACACACACACACACACACACACACACACACACACACACACACGCATATATAAATGAGACAGAAGTAACATGTCAACACACACAGACAAGAAAGGAGACTGAAGACAAAGTAAGTATGCATGTGCATGTGTGTGCTAATGAAAGGGGGAAGGCATAACGGATGACAAACAAATCTAGACATGCTTCTCTACAAACCCCTCCTTCCTCACCACCCCAAACTGATTTGCATAAACGGTTGCATAGCTCTTGATTGACAGCTGTACAGCGTAACCGCTCCCTCTTCAAAGCCACTGTTATAATGCCGCTGTGGGCGGAGTCACTCTGCAGATGGCCCCTCCCCCCGCTCTTGCTCTCCCTGCCCTCTAATTGAGATATATACCAACGCTGTCCTATATGGCGCGCTGGCGAGAGGGAAGAGATGGAGTGAAGGAGAATAAGAGAGAGAAAGACAGGGAGGGGGTAGAGAAGCACTCAGGCAAGTGATTTGTGGTCATGATGACACCTTGTGTGTCTCTGGTGCCTGTACATTACTGTAGTATAAAGAAAAGCCACACAGTATAGCACACAAAACAAATGGAGAGTCCAAGAATTCCCATACACCCATACACAGTCACACATCCTGTAAAATAAAACAAGCAGTCAAAATTATAATACTCCAAATGTGGACTTCTCAACTGACATTAAAAATCAGAGCTGTCTTTTATGTTATGATACCTATGGCAAAAAAAAAAAATAATAAAAAAATGCTGGAAAACGTTGATGCATATCCTAGAAGAAATTTTTCTGCCTTCAACTAAAGATTATAAATTTCCAAACTATTACTAGTAAGTAAAAAAAAGGCATGTGATGTCAAGGTAACAGTCAAAGTATCACATCATCAACACAAATAACATCATTTCACTACTATAAATGAAATTATAGTTTAATTTAAATCAACCAATACACACCACACACACACACACATACACGGTCGAATCTCTCATCATAAACTCATTAGCACTAATTGGAGCTAGCTTGTTTGTTGGGTCTATGTTTTTTCCCCCACTTCGTAGCTCGAACCAACTTAGTTTTTTTTTTTAAAAATAAATAAATAAATAAATAAAATTACTACTTAACCTAAAGTAGATACATTCTTGTGGCAGCTAACATGGCCTTAAAATCTTTTTATCTACAAATAAATTGCTTAATAAGTATCAAATTCTTCTAAATTTACATTTAGATTTTGTGATGAAAATGTTCATAATCTGGTATTGTTTGATGTTTTTGTTTATTCATGTGATTAAATCTGTTTGTTTTTTTTAAATCACAGATAATAGTGTTTTGCTAGTGCAACAAATGGACATGTTAAATATTAGCTACAAGCTCACACTATCCAGCGATAAGCCTCTTGGTTTGTTTATAGCTTATATCTTCTAGGAGTGTAGTTTAACTGTCCAGTGTTTTTTAAATTCCAGTAGGCAATGTAATTGCATCTAAAGCTAACAATATATTTTTTTAAACACTGCATAAAATTACTTGTTTCATTCAAAATTTACATGCTAATCTTTGTAATAACTATGTTTTCAGATTATCAATGAAATGAATAGACTTCGACAGAAGAATAGAAGCCTTTATTTTGGCACATATACATTACAGCACAGTGAAATTATTTTCTTCGCCTATCCTAACTTTTGAGGTTGGGGTCAGAGCACAAGGTCAGCCATGATACAGCACACATGGAGCAGAGAGAGTTAAGTGCCTTGTTCAAGGGCCCAACAGTGGCAGCTTGGCAGTGAACCCCGATCCATAACCCAGAGCCTTAACCGCTTGAGCCAACCTCTACTGCTTTATTCCATACTTTATTGTTTTTTTAATGTTTCTGTAGATATTTTATGAGAAGTTGGCGTGTATGACAGCATAAGATGAAAACACAGTGATTAGATTTCCTTTAGTTTTGGGTGCAGAAGTGAATGGGAATAAAGTGCAGGGAGTTTGAGTGGGTAACTGAGGAAACGTTAAACCTTATGTGTCATAGGATTGGTCTGAGCAAAAACTATCCATAGAAACATACACTTCCATACACAATTCCATTCTAAAAACTGGACAGAATTACACAAAGAGACAGTGACTCTTGCTGTTTAGTATGCTAACCAGCCAGGCTGGCATGCTAAAGCTATTAAATCAGATCAGATATGGACTATCAAACACTTGGTCTGGATTAAACAGGGCAAAGTAACCAAACTGAACTACTGGGAATATTAAGTAAAGGTGTTTGTGAATAGTGAAAGCACATGATAGGAATAAGAAAGTAAATAGCATGTTTCAGCCCCATAGCCCCCATAGCCCTGATGCGGTCATGAGTGGCTGATTCATACTGACTGAGGAACTGTTGACAGTAAACAAGCTGACTTACACCACCAGCATGCTAGCATTTCCAATAAAATGTGATTCATGAAGAATCCTGGGATACGTTAAAACACTGAGATAAATAAAATACATCTGAACTCTTTATGTTTCACTAGTATGAGCTGTCTTACATAACTCTTAGTGTCTTCTACCTATTTGTGCTATTGTGCAGTTTATAGCTTGCTTATGAGTCAGCTATCTACAGACCTACTCAGATGATTTGGTAACACATTAAATTGCTAATGAAAGCACCAACGTGAAAAACTTACATATGTAGGACTTGTGGTACATATGATGGTTTGGCACCCCAAAATGAATTTAATGAAATGTGAATTGTATGTGCAAATGTTTTCATATTCATAGTATCTGCTTTAACCTTGGTCATGGTTGTGGTGGATCCAGATTATATCCTGTGAACACTGGGTGTAAGCCAGGACTAAGGTTATCGTCCACAAACTAGCACATTTTCGAGAATTGGACAGAAACAGGAAAAACCCAAAGGAAGCCCATGTGGACATCATGGAGGATCATGACAGACAGTAATTCCAGGTCAGGATCAAACCAAGGACTCTAGAGCTGTGAGGCAGCAATGCTACACAAACTGTTTCCTCATTCTAGCCTTAATATCTCTAGCCACAGCTAAACTAGTTATGGCAAAATTGCTAACATTGTCACTGTGAATGAATGTGTGAATGTTTGTCTCCATGGTGCTAAGCCGTGGCCTGTCGTACCATCCAGGGTGTATTCGTGTCACTCATCCATTATTTCCGGCAGGCTCCGAATCCACTGTGACCCTAAAATCCTGAAAATGGATGAATGAACGATTAAATCTCTGACTGCACCCAAATAAAAGATCTTTTTTTATTTTAAGTCTTCAAGCTTGGATGTCAGTTGCACATGTTAGTGTGTGTGCAATTGAAGAGGAACTCTAATTTAATGGTCGTATTCTGTGGCATTTGATGTTATTTTCTTTGTCTTTGTTATGATGTAGACAGATACCAGGTTATCTCGTACCTGTGGTTTTGGTTATCTGCTTTCCAATTGTTATTTACACCTTTTCACCCCTAACACCACCTCCATTATTAATTCAATTCAATTTTATTTATAAAGCACATTTAAAATCCGCCTGAGCTGGCCAAAGTGCTGTACATAGAGATAAAAGAAAAGGAAAAAAGGAAGAACATAAATATAAAAGAACACGTACAAATTACCAACAATTAAAAGCACGGGAAAAGAGGTGTGTTTTTAACATGGATTTAAATTCAGCAAACGTAGAATCAGTTCTGACTGGTGGTAGCAAGCTATTCTACAGCTTAGGGCCCGCTACTGCGAAAGCTCGGTCTCCCCTGCGTTGCAGACAGGGTCATGGTACCAGTAAAAGATGACCATTTTGGGATCTACGTGATCTTGAAGATTGTACATAACAATCAAATCAGATAAATATTTGGGCGCTAGATTATTGAGAGCTTTGTAGACGAAAAGTAGAATCTTGTATTCAATACGGTATCGAACAGGCAGCCAGTGCAAAGAACGTAAGATTGGTGTAATATTTGGGTTTTAACATTGTTAAGTATCATAAAATTTTTTGTAAGCCATAATTTGAGTTCTTGTAGCCATGCCTCTAATCTCTTGTATGCTGAGTTATCTTTGAGTTTAATGGGTATATAACGTATTATTAGTGCAAAATGGGACATAGAGAAGTGCCTGTGGGTGTTGATAAACAAGTTGAACACGTCAAGCGTAAATTGAGCTTTCTTTCTTTCTTTCTTTCTTTCTTACTTTCTTTCTTTCTTTCTTTTCTTTTTTCTTTCTTTCCATCCATCCATTCATCTCTAAAAATCACTCACTCACTGACTCACTGACTCACTGGCTCACTCACTTATTCACCCATCCATCTCTAAATTCCACTCAGTCACTCAGTCACTCACTCATCCATCCATCAAAACCCCACTCAATCATTTAAGTCACTCATCTATTTATTTACAAAATTCATCCATCCATCCATCCATCCATCCATCCATCCATCCATCCATCTATCTTAAGCATCCTTTTTGTCCTGAGCATATTTGCTGGGGTTTAAATTACTTAAGGACTAACATTCCTTCTCTCAGAAATGACTAATAGTCTTTTTTCCTTTTTGATGTATATTCAAATAAATTCATTAGTGGTAGGCACAAACAAAAATAACTGCAGAAGTAGGTGGGATTAGTCAGAACTCCACAGGAACAGTGAGAAGTGGGTTTAAAAAACAGTCCAGTGCACATCTCTACCTCTAGTGTAAACTATAGGCAAGTGGAGGTTTCCACACCTGGACACATCTGTCAGGAGGCATCTGTATGGAACTGTATTCACATGTTGAGCATAATGAGCCTTTTAAAACAGAGGTGTCTTCTCAAGTTCCAACAGTTCAGGTAATAGACATCTCTGCCCTCAAACTCCACGTGCTGCTGTGGTTTCTGTACGCTCATCTGAAATCATGTGAATTGATGAGCTTTAATGAGCTTCTTAATAAATAAAGACAACTGTAAGACACTATTTATACCACTTTCCCCCTTTTATCAGCACTTAAAGATTCACTTTAATTGTTAACATGATTTTAACACTGTGAAACCTTTCGGAAAGTGGACCATTGTCCTCTCAAAAATGTGTATTTATTATCAATTCATATAAAAAAAGACCCTGAGTCTAAGCTTAAAGTCGGGTTAGTGTTCATACAATCTTTTGTTTTCCTACATCTGTGCTCTTATTATATCAAACAAAATCTAACCATATTGCCCTCACTACTTTGAATTCATATGAATTTTTCATGAGCTTGTCTTCAAACTCATTTAGAGGCTTTAAAAATTCTCACAGTAATCACATCTGCGTTTGGCGAGCATGTGATCCTTCAGATTTGTACTTGATAGTATGAAATGAAAAATGTTTACGGTACTAAATGACCTAATAATTATATATGAAATCTCCTGGCAAAAATACACAACATTTTATAATAAATTATACAACTGTTTGCTTTTGATTGGTCACACAGGAATGTACAAATCCATGTGATCTAGCTAGCCAGTGGGATTGTATTTGTTTGGGATTTATTTTTCATTTCATAGACAAAAATAAAGAACATTTGGCCTTATTGTGTCCAAATTGTGTCACTCAATATGAATGTCTTGTTTATAGGACTGTCAAAGCAATATCGAACCAGCTAGAGTGTGGTAATGCTGAATATCAGCACAGCTGTGATAAGCTACAGCAATCAGCCTGTGAGCTTGTGGCTATGGTCAAACCCCAGCCATGCTTATGCGGTAAGATCTGATTATTGATCTTAGTCTCAATATTGCTTAAATAAATTATTTTATTTTTTTCATTTCTTCTCTCTCATGTTTCCTAAACTAGTGTTAACCGCTCTCGATCCCTATAGTTTTACAGACTTCTCTTTAATACTCGGTAATACTATTTTTTCTTTCTGTCATATACATTTCAGATGGAGTTGAGACAAAGACTCTGATTACACTTTGTGGTATTTATAACATTTCTGTGTTGTAGTAAACAGCCCTTGACCCTAGTGACATGCAATAACATTCAGAATGCACTTATGAGTATGTTCATTTAGACTATATACAGTATCATCAGGGTCTGATTTATTTTAATTATTTTTAAATAAGAAAGTCATTATTGTCCACATGCATGATGAAGAATAAGTTTGATATATTTATCTGATACTAGATTTCTTTTTGCTAATTAGCCACATTATTATGTCAATGCAACAATGCAGGTAAATTGTAAAGCTTCGTTCAGACGTACAGTGATATTATCGTTGAAATTCCCCAGTAGCTGTACTATGAAGTCAACAGTAGGCGTTCTTACTCCTGGTTGCCATAATAATAACATTAAACAGAGAGGGGTGCAACTAGCATTCCAAATCAGTTTTCTTGGCATTTATGTATAAAATTCACTAGTGTATATCTTAGAAAGCAGTGTTTGCTCTTTCTCATTGATCACGTGAGCTCTACTGTCTTCACTTCCATTTGTAGTCGCTGCAACAAGTCACTCCATATTTGCATAAAGTTCAACTTTTCTCAGCATTATTCCTCTCTGGACCCGCCCACGTCTAGTCACCAACGGTCGCTGTCGATCATGTTGCTGAAAGTCACCATCTCTTATTGGAACTGAATAATCTCCGAGTCGCTTTGTCGCTGTAAGATGCTGTATGTGTGAACGCAGTATAATCCAACACTATACTAAACAATTATGTATTAAAGCGGTTATTACAGAAGCTGATGACTTTCTGGTGAATAGATACTGTGAATACGTAGTTCACAACATTCTGTTTGCTAAATTAATAGGACACAATAAGTGCAGTTTATGCATGATAGGAGAAACCAGTACTGACGAACACAATCAGACTGTGGACTAGCAGGCCAAAGGCGTATCCTTTTCTGTTTAGGGGTCAGTAATTCCAAAATATTTCTTTCATATTTTTTACTCACTATTTTATAGAACAAACTGTAAAAGACAAAAGTAGGGTATAGTCAGATATTTTCATATTCTCAGTGGTTCCAAATTGATGAGCAGGGACACTGAGAGAGAGAGAGAGAGAGAGAGAGAGAGAGAGAGAGAGAGAGAGAGAGAGAGAGAGAGAGATTTCTTGTTTCTAATCGCCCCATAGCAGACCTGCACCAAATAATAATTCCTGTGCATCTGGAGGGGGAGGCACAGAGCTAAAAATAAAGAGAGTGTGTATGTGTGTGTGTGTTGTGGGGAGAGGGGTGAGGTGGGGAGGTGAAGAAGAGAGAGGGAGAGAGAGAGAGAGAGAGAGGAAGAGGAGACAATCTCTACCTATCTGTCAGTCGATTGGCCAGTTAAAAATGCATACAATTACTTGCGGCGGCTCAAAGGCAGAGGCATTTACATATGCATACGTGAGGGTACTGCCTTGGCTGTCGGAACGAAGGAAGAAAGCACAAGTTGGGGGGAGGGGTGATGGAGGGCAAGGGGAGAGATGCGGAGAAACAGAGAGGCATTAATCTTTAAACACTCAACATGCAGATTTATTGCAGACAGCAGGGGGACAGAATTAAAACTCACCAGTAAGAAAGAGAGGAGAGAGGGAGATGGGGAGGACTGTAAATCGCTGGGCAACATTTAATTTAAAATTCTGCATTGTTACAGATCTTAGCTTCAGCATTGTGTCCTTTGAGAATTTGCTCCATTCCTAATTAACATGCACTTCCTTTTTTTTTAAATTTCTTTCTTTCTTTTTTTTTGATAGTGCTGAATATAGTGTACCATATTTCGTAGCAAATTATAGACAACACCATAGGTCCATGTTCATCATGCAGATGACGTTAGATTCATCGAAACACATACCTATACGGATCTACGAGCCACACCAGGGAGCAAATCTAATTTCCTTCATGTTTTGGATTGACAGCGCTGTATTTTCGTTAAAAGCCCATCACGTCATATCATTTCTGCATTCTGCACGGCTCACAAAAAGCAGTTTTACAAACGGATGAGCTAATTATTGTTTGATTTCAATACAAAATGATCTTCTTGGTGATAATGCATCCATTCATTACAGTTCAATCAAATCCTCAACATTGTCAGGAATTGCTCTGCGTTTAGGGAGGGGTGCGTTCACAATTTGTGAAACGCATGAATTGTGCTCAACGAGAGCACTTTGCCAAGCATAAAGATTCACAAGGATTCATAGATCAGACCAAAATAGATGGCGTGATGGTGAAGGTGCCTTTATGTGCAGCGTGGTAACGTATGTTCTGTCCTTCTGAATACTGTTATCACTGAAATGACCCTCAAACACAATAATGCTGTGAATAACATACAAACAAGGATGTGACGTAAAAAGCTGCATTATAGTAGTTACTGGCATATTAGAGTAAATGAGATTAACTAGTAAACCAGGGACTCATTTTCTATAATGTCTCTACATTGACCTGATAACAGTTTAGTTGTTTATTCTCCTGAGGCTGTAGTTTGGTGGTGTGTGTTGATCTTACATCACACTTTTTACATTCATTTATGTAAAAAAAAAACTTGCAGGTGAGACAAATAACAACCAAAACAAAGCCTATTACCTTGAATGTGTCATTTGAAGGCACTATAATCGTCTATGTAAATTAATAAATTGCTTAATATGTTTTCTACCCTACTGTAAAGCCTTATATACTTCTAACGCTAAATTCACACAAACAATGACTATGAGAACTGGTGACTTCTGCTGACTAGATCTGGGTGTGTCCAGTAATGTAATAAATCTGAAAAAAGTTTACCTCTATATAAAAATCGAGCGACTTGGTGCAGCAACTACCAAAAAGTATGAACGCAATAACTCCAGAATGATTTATTTTAGCGGCAAGGTATGCTAGTTGCTCCACACCCTGATATATGTTACTATGGCAACCAGCAGTACGAACACTAACATGACACTTCATAGTACAGTGAATGGATACTTAAAAAGCAGCAATAAAATCACTGTATGTGTAAACATAGCTTTAGTTTTAGCTACCTTTAATCTCAGATGAGCCATGATCTATAAAGCAGTGCGTACATATGGATATTCTAAATGCCCTGCTATCCTCCTGCCATTCATAATAGCTATCTGAGAGTAACTATAGCAATTATTACACTACCACAGTATATAAGACTTGGTTTATATTCAAAATTCAAGCTTTAAGAGTTTATGAGTTACACAATACAGTAAAATTCTTACTGTGTCACTCCAGTAACCTCTGAAGTAATTTAAACAGGACCTACAAAAGACACAAAGATAGAAGGAGGGAAAAAAAAGACACATTTGCAAGAAAATGTCTATACTGAAAAGTGTATGTTGTCATTTTTGTTCAGTTCTCAATAATGATAACCAGATCTGTCAAAAAAATCCAATAATCACTAACGTTAGCTAAGTCACTAGCATATCATGCAAGGTTTGAGGTAAAACCATATGGGTATATTTATCTTTCCAAAATGCAAATTCTCAACATCGTTCTGCACTGAGCAGCATATTAGAGGTGATAAATTCACACTCACAGTGCAGTAAACCGAGCTCACATTACCCTATCTGTATTAAGGTTTTTTAGAAGACAGGCCTTTTTTTAATCAAAAACTTATTTGCTCTTAAACTATAATGATAAACTATATAATACGAATCAACCATCTAAGTTGACCAGGTAGCCAAGGTTTCATGATTTGTGCCTTGCTCCTTTCAGAGTCTTGCTTAAGAGTCCATTTTGGCTCGCTTGGAATTTTAACCATTGAACTATTAGTGCTTCAGATCAGAAGAATCTCTAGTCACAGCACACAGTCCATGGATAAGGCATGTTCATATGTGCAGCAGATGTATGTAGGAGTGACTCCCACCAACACACACACATGCAACCCCCCAACACCCCATTCCTCAGCACACAACTGCACATGTTTAATAGGACTCATGTTGAGGCTGTCATGGAATTTCATGGCATTTTCAAATAATGTTCATAAAGGATTTTCCCTCCAGGATTGGGGACTCATCACTGCACGATTCATACAGACAAAATATTACTATAATGAACTACAATCGGAGCTCAGATGAAACGTCTTACATTACGTTTGTACTTTCCCTAAAGATTCGCTGTTTAAATATACTGTTCAGATGATGTGTCGCTCAACTCCCAACACTAACCACTCACAACTATGGGTTCTACTAAACATGGTACTCTCACGTAACCTTGTGTACTAAATCTCGGTCTCCATATGTATTTTATGCCTACTCATGTATTATAGCCCCAAATGAAAGCTTTCTTCCCCACACATGGATATTCCATTTATATCCATTTCTCTCACATTTTCCTTTCCCTCTGGTTCTGTTTTTCACCTATGTTAAAAGTTAAGGGGGATGTGTGTTTGTGGTTGGGGGGTAGGTTCGTGAGCTCGAGGGGCCCCAATTCTTCAGTTCCAGACACAGTTAATAAGATGAGGGGCCCTGTGATCTGAGGCAAGTAAATACTGCCTGAGCAGGTCCGGACCCATAGGTGAGAGGTGAGAGCTCTTGGCCATTAAAATCTAGATAAAGTGGACTGTCACCATAAATATGGGCACTATATGGCTCATTTTGTGTAAAATATGAATTATTTATCTAGATTGATCAATAAAAAGATTAGAAAGGTCCAACAAACTTTAGCTACAGATGACCATGATGTTTTTTTTCCATGCATTTTTCATGATTCTTGTGCCAGAGCCGGTGCTGGAGCCACTATTTATACACAGACCCAGCAAATCTAAGTAACGGTTCAACTCTCATAACACTGGCTTTAGACATGAACTCTTACATAATAAGAAGTGGAAATTTCCTAATGCAGACTGTAAAACAAAGTAACAACCATGTAGGATTTTATGAGTTAACTTATTTATGAGAACATATTTTACCATCTAAAGTGAAATCCTTCCGGGTCCAAATATAGCATGAAGACATCATTTTATTGCTGAAGTTATGGTTTGTTAGGATTAATATTAGTACATTACAAAGTTAAAACTGTTATTTTGATCTAGTTTATTGCAATTTCCATGTAAACATGTATTTATTCCTTATACAACTGAGTTACTTCTATTATTGGTCATAAAATTAGACTTTTTCCACAGTCCTGCATATAAAATGTTTCTCTATTACATCTCACACCCTGCACCTCTTTTTCCCCCAGGATTAATCCTGACCATAGACAACCCTGTTTTAAGGAAAAATCACCTAAAATAATCCTCAGTTTTCTCTTAACAAATGCCTAACAGTGGATTACCAACCAGTAACAACAGCACCACCAGTGGTCATTAGTAAATATGCAGAATGATGAGAAATGTGAAGGATGGGGCTGATTTCCCTCTAGCCCAACCTGGATATTCACACAAACTACTTTTTGAGTGGTGAAGGGCCCCTAGATTCTTGCACACATCCATAACATCCATTAGATCAGGTATAGGAAACATGAATGAGCTGAAAATCTGTGATTAAAGCCCTTGCCATTTGGCTCAACCAGTTTGATTTCATAAACATGACAGGCAGCTAGGTCATTTTTTTAACTCTCCTGTTCAACATCATCACCATTCACCAGTCACTGGAAACTACACACATTTGTGCCGTTCTGTTTATCGGCGTGATGCAGATTTGATGCACAAAGCCCTGCCGTGTGCAACGACACTGCAACAGGATGATTAGTTTTGATTAGATTTTCCCTCCAGCTCTCTCCCTCTCTATAAAACCTGGTGTGTAAATTCACTTGACTCAGTTCCTCACGTTCCTCCTAAGGATGCTCTTTGTTCACGACTCCAAGTCAGAGATGTGTGTGTTTCCATGTGTGCGCATGTAAACATGCATTCAGAAAGAGTTACATGCTGATTTCTTTGAATGAGATCTTGTGGTTTGTCAGATTTACTTGCATGAGGTTAGACAGTTAATGGCTTTCCACTTGTCTGCTCTGTAACACCGTGATTACTTTCAGTCTCTTGATTGTGCTTTTCAAGTCTGTTTTCATACAAAAACAACCACTCGCTGTAGTTTCTAACATACAATAGATCCCTATCCTGATCAGTGTTTGTGAGGGAGCCAGAGTCTATATAAAAAGATAAAATATGCATTCTCACTGGCCACTTTATTAGGAACCCCAGGATACACCTGGAGATATCCAATCAGCCAATCACATTACTGCCTGAACAATACAGGTAAAGGTAAAGGCCAAGAGCTTTACATAGTTTACATTATCTGGAGAACTGAAGACTATAAATATTTAGCAATTTTTACAGTATTCAGCTGTCCAGTTTTAGTGTTCCTGTGCTCATTGTTGCTTCAGATTCATGGTCTTGACAAACAGGAGTGGTCATCTATTCAAAATGGTTCTTCTGCTCTTGTAGTTTATCCCCCTCAAACTTCGATGTACTACGTGCTCTGAGATGAGTATTTGAATTACCCCAGTATTCTTGTCAGCTCTAAAACCAGCTACGTTCTCATAGACTAGGAGTTTCTACTTGAACCTGTCATTAACTGAGTGGTAGCTCTTAATTCTTAACTGCTTAGTTATATAAATGAGATAAAGGGAAGTCCCTCTGGATAAGGGGTCTGCTAAAATGACATGCTTTTAAATGTAACAGGAATTTTTAAAAAGAATGATTGCTGCCATTCTGTGTAAACTCCAGCAATTGGTGTGTGCAAAATCCCAGCACATCAGTATATTCTGAACTACTTAAACTGATTACGATTAACACCAACAACCATGCCAAAGTCATCAAGATTCCACTTTTTCCTCATTCTGATGTTTGTTGTAAACATTAACTTCACCTCTTGATGTGTATCTGCATGATTTTATGCTGCAACATGAATGGCTGATTAAATATCTGCATAATAAACTGCTCAGTGTATGTATATATGTATGTATATATGTATTTTAAAAACAGCATTGTGAATGGCTCTCAAATCATCCTTAGGAGGAAAATGTTGAAACCACCGTTTTATAACCACCTAAAAGCTTCACTGCTGCTCAGAGGCCATTCTCAGTAAATAGAACCGTTTCGCAGTGTGACTAAACTCATATGAATTCTAATATGCTAAACTTGTGCAAGAATTAGCCAGATAGCATCAATCTACTTCCTTGATAATAAGCCAGTTATCAGACTGTGCCATGGATCAATGCTAATAACACGGTATTTCACGGATTAAGATATTGTGAGTCTTTCAATTTAGTCGTTTTTGAAAGTGGTCTGATACGGGTTCTGGCATTATGCTCTGTCATGTAATCTGCACAGCAAATACAAATGATCAACAATGGAAGTTGTACGATAAACCCAATAAAATATTCTACACCGATACTGAGTTAAACCTGTATGAAGAGGATATTTTATTTAAGCTCTCATTCTGTTTCGTTTGGTTTGTGTTGGGTTGGATTTACACTTATGTAAATTGATCTAAATCCACATGTAACAATACAGTACTAATAATTGGTTAATAATTAAAAACACTAATCATGCTCCAGCTGAAAAGACTTTACTTAAAATCTTTATTTTATGATTGTACTTAGTTCTGAGTTCTCACAGTCAACTGAACTGCACCAGCATTATAGGACTGAAATGACAATCAAAGCTTGACTTTTGACTTGATGTTAATATACAGATATTTTTATAGTCTTTCACCAGCGTTACTATATGTATGTACTATATGTACTATACTGTATGAGGCTGTACTGGGAAGTTGTATTGTGCTATGGAAGTTTAGAGGTATAAAAAGGTAACAGGACACAGGGTTGATCAAGGGGTTTCTATAAATAGATGCATACTATTGTGCTGTATGCTAATATAAAGAACAATTTATCACACACACACACACACACACACACACACACACACACACACACACGCATTCACGCACGCACTCACACACGTACACACACATACACACACACACACACACACACACACACACAAATTTTCCAGTATGTCTGGAGATGGGGAGAGGAAACAGGAGACCACAGCTGAGAGAGCTCCAGTTTCAAATCCTGTTGCAGGAAACCCTGCCGGAGACGAACCCCTCCCTGTGTGCGTGTGGGTGTGTTTGTGTGTGTGTGTGAGAGAGAGAGAGAGAGAGAGAGAGAGAGAGAGAGAGAGAGAGAAGTAACTACAAAACTTCATGTTTTTTGCTCTTTCCTTTATTCCCTTCACAAAATACAGTAACATCTTTCCCTGACCAGCTTCACCATGCTACGCTAATGTGTGTTTAATTACAGAATCAAAAAATCAACCAATTTTTACAGTAACCCTAAACACAGCAGTAAAATCTTGGTAATTTTTTTCAAGAGTAACAACTACAGTTACCGTAATACAACAAGTATAAATAAAGATCATTTTGCTGGAGCATATTAAAGGTGTTTAAATTTCCTGTCTCTTAGCACTACTTCACAAAATATTTTTTATCCAGTGAAGGTTATAATGTTAATATAAAAACACAACTTTAAAGGTTTTCACTAGCAAGTATAGCACTAAAGACTAATGTTGTGCTGTTTACAAGTTTAACCAAACCAGACACTTTTACAATTTAGTGCATGCTAAGATGATTAGCTGTTGCTTAAACTCGTTATTCTCCTCTACAAACTGATTTAGGGATAAATATGGTATAAATATATTAAATATAATGTACCATGGTAAGTTTACTATTTTATAAACACAGTTAAGATCAATTACTACAATACAGCTTAGTGGTACATCACTGTAAGTTCCTGTAGAGTTATACTTATTATTGATTTGTAGGAACACGATTCCTGTAATTCACAATGCACAGACACACACACACACACACACACACACACACACACACACCTAAAGATATTTCATCTGAGTTAAATTTTTTCTTTCTTTTTTTTATTCACTCTTGTCCCATTTGTACGTGTGCCCTAGATCTGAATGCTTTTCTGTCTTCTCTCTCTTTCTCTCTCTCTCACTCACACACACACACACACACACACACACACACACACACACACACACACACACACAGAGAGAGAGAGAGAGAGAGAGAGAGAGAGAGAGAGAGAGAGAGAGATCCAAGGCAGTATATATTTTCATACTCTTCCATATCTCACATTCCTTCTCTTTATTTTTAGTCATGACTAATGTGTCCTCTGCATCGCATTCTCTCTCTCTCTCTCTCTCTCTCTCTCTCTCTCTCTCTTTGTTCTGATTGAACGCTTTTCATTTTTTCACTCCTCTCTTTCTCTTATTTTAACATCACCCAATCTTCTCTTCTTGTATTCTTCTTCTCTGTCTTTTTTCAAAGCCTTTCTCGGTCTCTTTCCACTATCCCTTTGCATATTTCTCACACAAACTCCTTCACTCGCTTTGCCACCCCCCCTTCCTCTCTCCGGCACTCTCGGGCTGCAGAGTGCATTGCAGCGACAGCTGCTGTTATAGCCATCAACTGCAGCCTCCACGGCAACCGTTACCGTGGGGGAGAGCGCGCCCGGTAACAACGGATATCTTCACGGAAACAGAAAAGCAAGAGATCAAAGTGTCACTCATTAACATGTTGTGTTATTATCGTAAATATCAAATGCAACTCATACAACTGCATTAGAAGTGAGTTATTTCTGTGTCACGCCGCATTCTAATCGTGCACACGACAAAATTACAGATGACGGCTCCACTCGTCTGGAGTTCACTTATTTAGAGGTTAATCTTTTCTGATAGCTCAGAGGTCATGAATTGCGACACAGTATGGATGTTTCATAGAGCAGAACACTCAGAAAGCTGCCTCGGCTTGCACCAATACAGCTCTGCTTTAGCTTCGTTTGAAAGTACATGACCACTACATTCCTGTTAACGAGCTACTAATAAATGAACAGCTGCAGAACATTACATGGTTTTAACATAGCCTAAAGTTCTAACTTCAGACCTTCACCATGAATAACTAACAGTACTTGCTGATTCAGTTTACACTTACATTTACATCCATAAATCCAGTTCTGTTCATAACTATCTGATGGTTTATAATCACTGGACAAGGGCACCTTATAAACAGAGACCACAGATTTCAGCCTGTTTTTATTAGACAGTATAGTGAGCTTTTTTCTCTAATACTGCAAAGTGTCATCAAACTGAAATATTGGCAGACATTAAATGTTTTTGAAATATACGTTTAGTATTAATATCAGAATATTCTGTAGTTTAGTGTTCGTTCTTTTTCCTTCCTATAGTTTTATATGTTAAACAGAAAACCCCACCAGTCAGCACTTTACTGCAAAACACAATTCATATTTATTTTCTTGGTAAATGTAGCGACCCTGAAGAATAGAACATTTAGTTATTTTGCCTCATAACTCCAGTGATTCGGGTTTGATTCCTGCTTCAGGGTTTCCTCCGGGTACTCCGGTTTATTCCCTCAGTCGAAAGACGTGTTTTATTCTAACTGGCATCTTTACATTGTTGGTGTGTGTGTGTGTGTGTGTGTGTGTGTGTGTGTGTGTGCGATTGTGCACTGTGACATGTTGGCATCATGTTTAGGGTGTCCACCTTCCTTATGCTCTGAGTCCCCTGGGATAGACTCCAGGTTCCCGGTGACCTGTGTAGGATATGCACTAGAGAAAGTGGATGAACTTCCTGCTTCCATGTATCTCAATCATGGATGGATTGTTTCCTGTTTACAATGCTCAGTGTGATAAACAACACAAATAGTTAAATTTGACTTTGAAGCGTGTTGTTGAATTTCATTTGAAATTTGTAAATGTTCAAAGACATAATGAAAGTTCTAAACCCTAATCCTGTCCCAGACCTAATTTTTTATTCTATTTTCCTCGGAACTGAGCTGTACTACTTTTATCAATCACCAACATCTCAGGAAAATGTTCACATCTTGTTGACTGTATATAAATAAAAGAGTTTGCTAAATCATTAACGTTTATCAGCTATACTCGGCGTCTATATTTCCTAGTTGCCTAGCAACAACCTTCCTACAATCGTCGCATCTTGTAAATGTGAGCCAGCTTATATTGTGCTTACAAACCGATTTAAATGCACCAGCGCCATCAAATTGTTTCAGATGAAGGAAGCATTAAAGCTAAACTGTATACTGATGTAAATGGCAATTATTATTTACAACCTACTTAATAAACCTTCTAACGGTGTATACACCATGCCATAACACCATTACAGAGCACAATACAAAGTTCATAATGAAATCTATTGGACCTTTTTTGTATTTGTTGACCAACATAATGACTTTTATTAAACCCATTAGCGACTTCTTGTGCTACAACTCAAAAGACATAAACTCCTGCACTCTATTTCACTTCCTCTAGCTTATTGTCATGTCACATGTGATAAAACATCTGTTTTGTAGTTATATTCTAATATTTGTAGTAACATATTTTTATGGAAGAAAATCTACACAAGACTATATTTATACAATATAAAACTACCTAAGACTCAAAGGAAACAATAATGTGCTTTTATTAAACAAAGAAAAAAAGCATAACTATTGATATGGTGAAGTTTTCTGTAAAGAAATGTTTATTTAACATTTAGGGATGGAGTCTCTTGTGTTAGTGCTTTGTTGGAAATTTCCCACCACAGGAAAGGTTTTAGATCACTAAGGAAATTATTGAAGTGAAATTTACACAAAGTAAGTATTTTTATATAATGTATACATGATACCAAAAGATCATTATTACTTTATTTACAATGACATTATTTACTGTCCAGTCTCACCTAAATGAGGATGAGATTCCCTTCTGCACCTGGTTCCTCTCAAAGTTTCTTCCTCATATCATCTCAGGGAGTTTTCCTTGCTACTGTCGCCTCAGGCTTGATCATTAGGGAGATATGTTAGAGATAAAACAATTTTTTATTCTGTTTCTATATTTCTCTATAGCTGCTTTGAGAAAATGTGAATTTTTTAAAAGCTCTATACAAATAAATTGAATTGAATTAAAAAAAGGAAGGAAGCAGGTCAAATTTTCATATAAACTCGAGGTAAACTAAATAAATATGAACTAAATAAATCCAAAAACTTTTACAAAAACACACCATCTAAACTTTCAGTAACAAATCAGTATTTCTGAACAAATCCTTTAAGTGAACGAATCATTCATTGTCCAACACTGTCCAGAGTTTGTGCTGTGAAGGAACATGTCACTGGTTGGACCTACTGAACAAATCCACCTCGTACTGAGAGAGTTACTCACTCTGTATGAACTGGGACATGTGATTCAGTAGGAACTAAAGGAACTTGCTCCTGAATGATATGAATAAACTGGGACGTGTCAGTGGTGAACGAAATGAACGAATCAGACATTATTCATTCAGTTCAGATGTAAGTCTTACTGGTTCAACAAGAGCAGAATGAGAACGGAGTCATGCTATGAAGAGAATGTAGCACTATGGAGAAATTGTGTATCTGTACATGAAGCCTAATCTGAAGCCTAATGAATATGTAATAATTGATTGCAAATATCCTGCTTTTTGATGTTTTCAAACTCAGTTGATAGAATATGGTGAAATCTTATAGATCTTCTGTTGTCATTTGAGGTGAAAACTGACACTAATTACAATTTTACGACATCTCAGGGCTTTTGTATTCATGCGCATTTTATCACATTTTAACAACAACAAAAAATCAACAACAGCATGTGTCACCAGCAAGTATGACCAGATCAGTGAACAGATTTTTCTGGTAAACAGAATCAAAAGATTTGGGTCACTGAGATGATTCGTAGTGAACTTCACTGATTCCATCCAGATGTACACCAAAAAGCAAATTCTGCAAATTCACTTCAGCCTGACAAGATGGCTAGTTAGCTAAGCTTATTGTACATGCACGCCACACACCTGACTGTGAAACACAAGAAAACTATTAAAACACTTGATTTATCAAAACATTTCATAATACAACATAATATCCTTAATATCCTTAATATCCTTAACCAATCCTAATTGGTTTAAATATTTTGTAATCACGAATGCTAATCCAGGTCAAAAGCAAGTCTCCACTGTAGTGTGGCACTGTTTTAACATTGCTGCATAAACATTCTTTCTTTTTTTTTCTCATTTTGTGTGCACTTGCAAAATCATAGTAAATTTAACAAACAAACTAAAAAAACAGACTTTGTCTTTTAGCCACACGTTTACACTGATTTAGCAAAGAACCTAAAGCAAATGTAGTCATTCTAATAATTAGCTTTTTGCATAAGAAAAAACAAAACAACAACAACAACAAAAAAAAAACAGATTTGTTTTTGTCATATTTACTGAATCACTGAATTATTTTTTTTTCAGTAACAACAAGCTGCGTTCTTCTGTCTAATTAACATTGAGAGACGAACAATAGAGAGCCTGGTGAGCGAACAACTGTTAATAGCTGTTAAATAAAAGTCGTAACAGGAACTAACTTATCTCACAGATGTTCTCCTCACATGTAACTAAAAAAAAGATATAAACAGTGACATGTTGTAATAAAAAAAATGGAATCAGAGGAATAAAACCCTTTGAGGTGTTCTGAATTGCACCACATTATTATTATTATTATTATTATTATTATTATTATTATCATTATTATTATTATTAAGCGAATTCATCTTACCACTAAGACACAACCCTCCAGGAAGATATTTTCTCATTTAACAATCGATGATAGCAGCAGATCTTGCAGTAGAGCCAAACAGTACAGTATTTAAAATTAGGAATGATATAAAATCTGTCCTCAAAGCCTTAAAAAGGACCTTGAGGAGGCGTCTCACAGCTGGGACTCCAACTTTAATTACAAACGTATTCTCCTGATTGCAAATTTGTTCACATGGAAAGGTATGAGTTAGCGGCAGTGTTAGCAAGCACGGCTTTTTGAATCAATAATCATTTGTATGAAAGCTAGTTGAACTGCTTTCTCTGATTATAATTCCTATCAATTCCTATTAGCTCAGAGAAGCAGCATGGCAGTGTGTTCTGATTTCAAGCTCAAATCGTATAGGACAACTAGGTGTGTGTGTGTGTGTGTGTGTGTGGGCAGGTTGGTTGTTGACTCATAAAGCTCTTTTTTTTGCTTTCTGGTATATAACACCCTTAAATTCAACCCCAAATCTCTGCTCAGTGATACCACTTATAGCATTAAGCACACATTAACATGGCACATGCTCCGAGTGAACCCAGCGTCATAGTAACCGAAGAGTTAAATTTGTCACTCTTGAGTGTTCTGCCACCTCTGTCCTGGCTGTGCTCATGGTGCCAATGTTTGCCCGCTGGTTTCCCTCTGCTGCCCGGAGTGAGAGCTCCAAATAACACATGCAGATTTATGCGCAGGCAAAGGCGGGGCTCGGCATGTTTTGATGGAAAAGATCTATGAGAACGGCTCGCTCATATGCTGCTAGTCACTCCCTCCCTCTTGCTCTTGCTCTCTCTTGCTCTCTCTCGCTCTCTTTCTTTCCATCTCACCCCCCTCGCCTGCTCCCTCTTTTCTCTTCTCTAACAGCCTCACTTTAATATGTATGCAAATGTGCCTGTCCTCCATCCCCTTAATTGTCTGGCTTCCAGCAGTCAGTGTGTGTGTGTGTGTGTGTGTGTATGTGTGCCTAGAAAAAAAAACGAGTGTGCTGTTTGTATTTTGCAGTGCCTCGCTTTTTCCCTCTAGCCTCCACCAGCGGCTTTGGCGTGCCCACGGCGCAGCTCGGCTTTGATGAGCGCTTCCAGTCAGACCCAAAAAACGACCTTTAATGATTATGCACCGTTTAATGAACACTCCCCAAAACACTAACTTGAATTCATGCAGTCCACTGGCAGGCGATATAAAAAAAATGCTGTCATCGAACGTCGTTATCACTGTTGTTAATTCTGACTGAAAGATGTGGGATCTCTTAGATAATGACATGATGACAGCAGTAGTGAGGTGGCACTTCATTAACACTATTAAGTCCTTAAATGCTTATATTAAAGATCGTGTCCTTTAAACTGCACATAATGTTGCCTTATGATTCCTCGTACCATTGCAATGCTAAAAAATACTGATCTACTGAGTTTCCCACTCACTTTATTGTCTGCCTCAATTAGTTCCCATTTACTGTCTAAAAGCTTTTAAGCATTAGATGCCCTTATGCAGAGATGCTTAGATTTTTTTTATCTTGAGGGTTAAGGGCCTTGCTCAGGGGCCCAGTGGTTTCCAAACTTTGGGTGGTTACCCAACTTTCCAAATGCTAGTCCAACATCTTAACCAGTAGGCTACCTTGTCCCCGGTAATGTTTCGCTACATTACACAGATTAAATGAAGGAAGTAGACTGTTAATGTTTCGCTAGTACAGTTAGCTTACTTTGCTAATCCTCTAACAAAGCTAGTAGTGAGTTAGCTTTTCAGTGCTATATTTAATTACCACCTTTACTTAACAACTACAAAATGCTGAAAAGACTTACAATCTTTAAGTGACTTCAAGTGACTGATCAGGTGCTAATGTAAACTTGGGATAACATGTTCTCATATTAATGAATCTGATAAACATGTATTTTCCCATCCTGGTGTTTTTATGCTGTGAAACTTCCACATTAGCAATGGTCTTAAAACACTTTGGTCATTGATGCACAATGTCTGCTCGCTTCCTGTGAACTTTTCCCCCAGATGTGTCAGCGATGCCACTATCTTATGTAATTTAATGTAAAATAACACACTTTTGTCAGGTAAAATCTCTGACAAGGACATTACAGCAATGTGCTGGCAATGTGTGTATTGTTATTTAAAATAGTCCAAGCTTTTGATTAAACACACAAAAACAACAATGTAATACTGCAGACAATTTTATTAATGATCAGGTAACAAGATAATTTAATATTACCGTTATTAATGAATATATATATATAGGAGTCACTGGGCTGTTAGTCCGTCCATTCATTTTTTGTATCATTTATCCCTATTTATGGTTGCATGGGAGATATTGGACAGGGTGCCATCCCATGACACACACACACACACACACACACACACACACACACACACAAACACACACACAGACACACAGGACAATTTAGAGATGCTACTCAGCCTATTTGAGGAAACTGGATAACCTGGAGGAAACCCCCAAAGCAAAATGAGAACATGTAATCTACACACACACACAGACACACACACACACACACACAAGTGAGGAGAGAATCAAACCCCCAACCTTGGAGATGCAAGCAAACAATCCACTGTACTCATCAGTTCTAACGCTAGTATATCTTAGTCATCCACCTTTACCTCTAAAAACCTGGGTAACATTATTCTGTTGTATTTGCTTTTTTCTTTGCCTTTCTGAAAATCAATACAGACTTGTTTCTGGCAGCATGTTCATTTGTGTTAATAACAAAATACTCAAAGCTCTTATTATCACTGAACAGACCCAGAGAGATCCACTGCATGAGTAACAGATTGAAAGATGCATTGTGTTTCTGAAACCATTCATTAACGATAAAAGAAATGATGCTGTATGTGTTGGTTCCTGTCTCTTCAGGTCCCTTGCAAAACAGTCCTACTGTAACTTTCTAGTCACCTTCCAGTGATGTGGACAAGCTTAATATCAGGATGTAAACTAGAGTTCCAACAAAACCAAAAAGTGTGAGACACTAGAGTAAATAAACAGGGAGTGTGTAGGTAAATCCACAGTCTTCACAGAACCGGAGCAGTGTGCTGTGCTGAGTAAACCTTCTGTGTAAATAGCAAGGCAGTGTATGTATGATAGTATTCCTAACGGGGGTGTTAGTAAAGCATTATAAACATGTTTTACATCAAATAGCTTTTAAAAACTATGGGTCGCTTTGTTTAGTGGTGCAGTGGGGCCTAGGATTCATCCTGAGCTCAAGTTACAGTCTGTGTGGTGTTCTGCATGTTCTACTCATGTCCATGTGGGTTTCCTTTGGGTTCTCTGATTTCCTCCCACTGTCCAAAAACAGATGCCTCAAGGTGTGAAGATGTGTGTGAATGTGTGTGTGGTGCATTGTGTTGGACTAGCTTTCCATCCCTAGCATCCAGAGATGTGTTCTGAATACCCTGACCCTGACCAGGACAAAACACACACTGATGAATGAAAGAATAAATAAATGAATGCTTTGTTGAGTTTGACCTACAGATATAACACCTTCATACAGGTTCATAACAACAGACTAAACTGGAACCAAATGTATCAATGGGAAAACATAGCCAAAAATAAAAGTTTGCCTTTTAACCAAAATGTAACTAATTATTCATGATGTGTTTACTGTCTGGAATTTACTTCAGTTTTGCACTCGGGTTACACGGCTAATATGACTAACGAGTAACGGAAGCTCATCGCCACTGGCGTATCACTGTACGCTTACTTCTAAATAAAAGAATACAGTTAATTTAATCACATAATCAGTACCTAAGTTCTGGCTTGAAAATGTTTGTGCCCCTCTCCAGCTGCAGTCTTCTAACTCAGTTTGATTTAAAGGGTGTGACAGGCTGTGTCCCAAACCACATCAGTAAGTTTGTGTGACATACAGAAGCAGTGAAAGTGTGCTAATTTAGACAAGCTAATATATCGATGCCTTACTTATTAACTACTAGCATAAGCTAAGAGCAAAACTGAAGAAAACATCTGATACGTAACATCATGCTGATCAACTGCAGTACATTTAAAGCAGGAGGAACTTAAAAGCAGGAGAAGTGCTCCTTTAAACCAGCACTGATCTTAAAACAGTTTCTACCGGCATCTCAGTGGGTTCTGCCTACACGAGCATTACTCTGCACAAATTAATATTTGACAACTTCCAAAAACCTGTCATTGCTCGAGTCGTGTTTGTTTTGGCCTATTGGATATTTGAGGTTGACTCACAGACTCAATTTCCCGCTGAGCAGGGACTTAATTCCCAGGAGCTTAGCACATGTCAGGGTAAAAAAGTGCTTACACACGCTTGATCATTTATTCAGCAATTAAGGGATGGTAGAGTCATTGCAGGATGTTAAACCATGCTGATATGTGACCAGAGTGTAACGGAGAACGAAAAAACTAGCAAACAATTAATAGAGTGGAGTCATTATTGTTTGTATTTGTGTGTATGTGCAGAGAACGCCTCTTTACATACAGTACAGCCGTGTGTGTGTGTGTGTGTGTGTATACGTGCGTGTTAACGGACGGGGGAAAGGGGGAAGGGGCGGTGGTTACATTCTGCCAGCTGCTTGGTTTGTGCAGAATTTGTGCTCTCAAACACTGTCTAAAAATTGTTGTAAGATTTTTTTTATTTTGCTGCAGTAACGATTATTTGACATAATTTGGACACATCCAAGAAACAGACTCAGGTTTTCTGTGTTTTCTATTTACTGTAACAAAAAAGTAGATTTAGTTGAAAGCACACACCCACACACTGATCAGTTTCACATACATTCTGTAAACACAAGTTGAGACTCACAAAAGCACAACTTTTTAAAATGGCTACCAAATAGACACTTGGAAAATAATAATTAAAAGACACGACATTGCAGCTTTTGTCTCTTTAATTCTCTGGTTATATTGAAGGAAATGAGATGGCCTTGAAATTCAAATTCAGCATTTTTTTTTCACGAAAGATTTGCACCTTGTCTGTTTCCAGTGTATTCAGCATCGCACCGCATTCCCCAGCAGCAGACAGACGTTTATGCTATAGCTTGTATGAGCATTCATTCGGTAGACACTTTTATCTAAAGTGACTTTAAACTGAAGCAGATTTCAATTAAAGTATAAAGCTGTTGACACAATGACAGTGAAGTGCTGCCAGACTGACAGTGAAGGTTCCACCAACTGACCAGAAACAACTCTAGATGGAGAAAGAACTGAAAGAGCCACAACTAAACACTCAGACTGATGCTGACACACTGACTCATAATTAAATATGAGTCAGGGTAAGTATTATAAACGCTAGTCACTCATGATCATTCCAACTATAAATGACACATTCTTATGGAACAAAGAGGATTAAAACTAAGTACAGCAACAAAATAATACAAGATACAGAATATGGTCCTTTTATTCCAATCTGAGCAAAGATATCAGTTTTTGAGCAGGTCACCTAAACTTGTTAATGTATTTTAAATTGCCTGTTGCAAAAATGTCATCACACACACACACGCACACACACACACACAACTGGTCCACATGCATGCCTAGGGAGAGTGTTTAATATAAGACATGTCTCCTTTCCTCTGCTAAACTTCTGCTGCATGACCTGGATTTGCATATCGGAACATGATTGGCTGTTAGATTTTATGATGCAATAACACCGTTTTGTAAACGTTAAGTCAAGTCAAGAAGCTTTTATTGTCATTTTAACCATATATAGCTGTTGCAGTACACAGTGAAATGAGACAATGTTTCTCCAGGATCATGGTGCTACATAAAACAAAGACAGAGCTACAGTAAGTACTTATTAAGTAGTCCTAGCCACATAATCTGTGCAACTGGTGCAAATAGTGCAGGACAAGACAAAAAAGACAGGACAAAAGTGCAGGACAAAAGACAGTGCAAACAAAAAATACAAGACAATACACAAAAGACAATAAACAGAAACAGCGATAAACAATGTATGTGCAAACAATATTGCGTGTGCAGAAATACTGGAATGAACACATTATGATAGCAGCAGTTACATGAGGTATTGTAAAGTATTGTGCAAAACAGCAATCGACTGAAATGTGAGACAGCATATGCAAAGAGCAAAAACAGTGTGTAAAACAGCATGTAAACAGTTTAATGGATATATATTGGAAGATTGTATATATGGTGTAGGTCTGTGCAGTCCATACAGTTGATGTGCGTGTGTGTGTGTTGTGCTCAGTACACTTCAGTTCAGATGTTAAGGAGTCTGATGGCTTGTGGAATGAAAACACAGTCTGGCCGTGAGGGCCCGAATGCTTCGGTACCTTTTTCCAGATGGCAGGAGGGTGAAGAGTGTGTGTGAGGGGTGTGTGGGGTCATCCACAATGTTGTTGGCTTTGCGGATACAGCGTGTGGTGTAAATGTCCATGATAGAGGGAAGAGAGACTCCTATAATCTTCTCAGCTGTCCTCACTATCTGCTGCAGGGTCTTGCGATCTGAGAAGGAGATCTGCCTTTCTCAGCCTTCATAAGAAGTAGAGGCGTTATTGGGCTGTCATGGTGATGGAGCTGGTGTTAAGTGACCAGATGAAGTTCTCCTTGACATTCTCTACACATGATCCTTGGATGTTCAGCGGAGAGTGGACGCTCTGTGCTCTCCTGAGGTCAACAACCATCTCTTTGGTTTTATCAACATTTGGAGAGAGGTTTTTGGCTCTACACCAGGCAGTTAGCTGTTGCAGCTCCTCTCTGTATTCTGACTCGTCATGCTTGCTGATGAGACCCACCACGGTCGTGTCATTAGCGAACTTGATAATATGGTTTGATCTGTGCATTGCTGCACAGTCATAAGTCAGAAAGGTGAACAGCAGTGGGCTGAGCACACAGCCCTGAGGGGCTCCAGTGCTGAGTGTGGTGGTGCTGGATATGCTGTTCCCGATTCGGACTGACTGATGTTTCCCAGTCAGAAAGTCCAGGATCCAGTTGCAGATCCAGGTGTTCAGTCCCAGCAGGCTCAGCTTCCCAATCAGGTGCTGAGGGATGATTGTATTGAATGCCGAACTAAAGTCTATGAACAGCATTTGTACGTGTGTCTTTATTTTCCAGGTGGGTGAGGGCTAAATGAGGGGCCATTGTCCGTGGCATTGTCCGTGGACCGGTTTGGACGATACACAAATTGTAGAGGGTCCAGTGAGGGTGGTAACTGGGTCTTGATGTGCCTCATGATGAGCTTCTCGAAGCACTTCATAATGATTGGTGTGAGTGCGATGGGACGATAGTCATTGAGGCGGGACTCTGTAGACTTCTTTGGGACGGGGACAATGGTGATTGTCTTGAGGCACGTAGAACAACAGCACTGCTCAGGGTAATGTTAAAGATGTCAGTGAAGACATCTGCTAGCTGTTCTGTGCATTCCCTGAGTACCCTGCTTGGAATGTTGTCTGGTCCAGAAGCCTTCTGTGGGTTAACTCGGCATAGAGTTCTCCTTACATAAGCCGTGGATAGACAGAGTACCTGATCGTTGGGGGAGGGATGGTCTTCCTTGCCATTACGTTGTTTTGCACCTCAAACTGAGCGTAGAAGTCATTCAGTGCATCTGGGAGGGAGGCATCACTATCACAGGCAGGTGAAGCTGTCTTGTAGTTCGTGATCGCCTGTATGCCCTGCCACATGCGCCTGGTGTTTCCAGCTGTCCTGGAAGTGGCTGTGGATTGTCTGGGCATGTGCACGGTTTGCTTCCCTGATGGCTCGGGACAGTTTGGCTCTTGCTGTTCTTAGGGCCACCCTGTCCCCTGTTCTGAAGGCTAGGTTTCTAGGTTGGAGTGTGGTGATGGTCTTGGAGATAGTCATGTCATCAATGCACTTGCAGATGTAGCTGATCACTGCTGCGATGTACTCCTCCAAATTGATGGAGTCACCGTTGGTTGCAGCCTCCCTGAAGATGTTCCAGTCATTGCACTCAAAGCAGTCCTGAAGAGCAGAGGTGGTTCCTGCTGGCCAGGTTTTCACCTGCTTCAGAACCAGTACAAGTTCTTGTAGCGTCAGTACAAGTACATGGCAAAACATTTTTAATGCAACAATTTTTCCGTCTAACGTCAATTCACCTGAAAGAATCAAATCATTGAAGGACATTTTTATAACGTTTAGAATTAAGATTTAATCAGAACCTCAACAAATGTTTTAGGTAAAACAACAACTACAAACATTACATTTTCAGTGAGTCTACTGTTCTTTATTCATTCTCTATACAGATTTTTTTCTCAACACTATCAAACAATGTATTTTAGACAGAAATTCATTATCAGCAATGCCTTTTATCCAAGTGATTCTTAATATAATTCAGCTAGCAGAGGAGCACAAAAACCTGAACTGGGATTTGAACTTGCCACTTTCTGTCCTCAGAAAAATAACCATAAAGCTGCCGTAGCTTGGTATACTTACAAAAACAAGTAGCCAGCAATGCTCATTTTGTATGCATTTCTACTCAAGTTATCTATTTATTTTAGGAGAGCAATCTGAGTCTGATCCAAAGGTATATAAATATATATATATATATATATATATATATATATATATATATATATATATATATATATATATATATATATATATATATAAAACATTTATAATGTTATATATAATGGACACCTGACCCTACATCCATATATGAGTCTTCCCCAAACTTGTGCCACAAAGTTGGAAACTAAAAAGTCTTCACGAATTTCATACTCATGCGCAGTGTTCCCAGGACAGGCTCTAGATCTCCCTCAACCATGTCCAGTACAAAGTGAATACTAAAAGTGAGTAAGTGAGGAGCACATTTTCCTCTTGAACAACCCCTATATTAAATACAACTCCCATGTAATCAGAAATGTATATTATTTACATAATGGATTATCAGTATTCTATTACACACTCTTGTACAATATGTAATTCCCTTAGTGGCTGTCGGTGGATGTGGTAGAGGTTTGAGGACCCGTCTATCTCTGCACAGCCTGATCGGGTTAATGTTGGGTGACTGGGCAGGCCATTCCATTACACACAGCACCGCCTCTTTCCTCTTCAAATACTGTAACGGTGCCTTTTCGGTCACTGAAAAGCTAATTTGTATAAAAGTACAGCCAGTGGACATGAACATTAACATAATGAGCTTGCAACAAAGCAAAAGTTTCAAACATTTAAATACTTGTTACATAAAGTGTAGGGAAAAGGCAACACAAACACCTTCTGGTGTTTTTGTTACATTAAATATATAATATTTTACAAAAGCTTTTATAGAAACTACTAATCATTACAAGAATTAATATATATTAATTAATATATTTTATGAGAAGGCTTTGGGGTTGATGTGAGGGCTCTGTACAGGACACTCAAGTTCTTCCACTCTATCCTTAGCAAACCATGTCTTCTTGGAGCTTGCTTTGTGCACAGTTACATCAGGCTGGATGTCAGGGCTTCTTAGTTCCAGAGGCTACAGCATACAAAGACATTCTGTATGGTTTGGTGTCTCCAACTTTCCAACAGTTTAGGTAAAGCGTGCCTCATGGGCATGATCAAAACTTTTCTTTAAACTCATATAGTGTACTGTAGATAGATAACATTAACAATGCATGGACCTCAGCATTAATAAACAAGCTGAATGTTTGTCTTTTCCCTTTGTAATAACAAATATATATGAAGAAGAACCTCACAATTTCATACATTTTAAATAGTTTATCGTCTTTGCACCCTGATGTTCATTGATATTTTTGTAGAAAATATTAGGTATTAAATCACCAAGCAAATGAATCAAATACTCATTTCATTCTGACTAGATATTTCTATAAACTTGTTAAAAAAGATGCCACAGTAGACTTCCACAAGACTTCAGTCCATCGGTTATTCTGTTTCTGTATATGCAGGAGTTGTACAAGTAATCATAATCACGCAATCACACAAAAATCATCAGTTTTAAGTGTTATTGATGCACATTGATTGAACTGTTGAGGTTAAAAACATTAGTTCATTAGAAGATTAATGACACAATCTTATTTTTATCTTGTCTAATTTATCATAGGGGGCACGGTGGCTTAGTGGTTAGCACGTTCACCTCACACCGCCAGGGTCGGGGTTCGATTCCCACCTCCGCCTTGTGTGTGCGGAGTTTGTTCTCGGGGGTTTCCTCCGGGTACTCCGGTTTCCTCCCCTGGTTCAAAGACATGCATGGTAGGTTGATTGGCATCTCTGGAAAATTGTCCCTAGTGTGTGATTGTGAGATAGGCACAGGCTCCCCGTGACCCAAGGTAGTTCGGATAAGTGGTAGAAAATGAGTGAGTGAGAGTAATTTGCATCTGCAAATGTTTAGTTAGTTGATTGAGTTAGTTTAAAAACTTTCAACAGATATCAAGACCCTGTTTTTTTCTGAATTAAACTGAAGTGCAGACAGAAAGTGTACAGAACCATTTCTACTGTAAGACATATTGAAAAGTTTAGGAAAAAGAAGTATGGAGCATGGAGTGGACATCTGTACAACAGAAATGCACCTGCACCTCACACAGGAACAGGAGAAAACAAGACAAATGTCTTCCTTCTCCAGAGTTTTTTTAGGCTAGTTTGAGGACTTGTGTGTTGTTTTTGTGATGTGGTTGGGTTGGAAAATGTTTCTGAAACCTGGTAAGTATGGATAATGATATTAACTCTACTGTATTTGTATCACAAACACAAATATCAACTGCCTTTTACAAGTTTATTTAAAAAGTCACTAGATTGTAGGCTATACGATACATCAGGTGCACCTCGCTAGGATAGTGAGGAATATAGGAGCTGTGGCATATTTTCTTTATTGTTTACATGAGTAGTCTTAACATTATTTTAGCATATCAGGGTTGAGGTTCATGGTTTGTTGATGTTAAATAATGTGTTAAAAAGTTAAGGGAACTTTAACTCAATAATTCCCCTGTTTTATTTCAAACAGAACTGTGTCACAAAACAAGTATTTTTCCATTTTGAACTGAGTAGAAGCAGTCATCTAGTAATCCAGGTCTGTTAGGGAACTTTTTAGGGAACAGAAAAAGCCTCCTGTGTGAAATGTTTCATGAAGTTTGTTGCAAAAATGCAGTGTGTCAGAGCTTCATCAGGAATGCTGTGAGAATTTTAAATATGAAATGGTTTGTCTAGTATTCTCTACACAAACTGATGTCTTTTATTGTTTCATAAAATAATATAAAATGTAAAATAAATAAATAAATAAATAAATAAATAAAAACCTTTGTTTCTGAATGAAATTGTTGATATTCCTGAAAACAAACTTCTCTATTTTTTCACTTTTATCCATAGAAGGAAATTTTGAGATGTTCCCTACACACAGTAGGACAAACAGCTCCTCTGAAGAACCTCGGGCCAAATCCAGCGGCTGTGCTATACATCTGATAGTGAACAAGAATTTACAGTTCATTTTATACCATCATACAAAAGCATTACGCGTGTAACATTCAGCCCCTTCTTGCTCTGTAAATGTATTTCACTTTTTTTTCTGTACTGTATTCCAGGAATGAGGGGGAACATCACGAAAGAGAGAAATCTATGAAAAGCCTCCCAAGGGTAGAGGTTGTCTCCTAGGCAACGGGCCACTGATTGGCTACGCTGGATGAGGTGCGTTGAGTTGAGTGTGTGTGTTTGTGAGAGAGAGCATGAGAGGGAGAGAGAGTGCTGATGAACGTAGCAATGATCTGTGCAAAGAAACATGTTGTTAAGAACACACAGCTGTTGCAGATGCAACTGGTTTATGTGTTACTTTTATAGGAGCATTTTAGCACACACTGATTCTCAATGACACATGAAGGTTAGTGTGGGAGAAACAGCACCATTTAGGATAATGTGCCATACGGTGATGCATTATTGAATGCAATAACATCTGGACTAATTCCTTTTAATCTTTCATCACATACAGAACTGCTTATATCCTTACAGTATATTAAACTAGTTTGATGTATAGGTTTATTTATTTACTTAATGCATGGCTAATAACCTGATATTGACCTTTATTTGAGATAAACATACATCCTTATTAGCTACGAATATTACGTTTGCATTAGGTTTATCGTCTTTGCACCCTGACGTTCATTGATATTTTTTTAGAAAATATTAGGTATTAAATCACCAAGCAAATGAATCAAATACTCATTTCATTCTGACTAGATATTTCTATAAACTTGTTATAGACTTCCACAAGACTCCAGTCCAACGCTTATTCTGTTTCTGTACATGCAGGAGTTGTACAATTAATCACACAATCACACAAAAATCATCAGTTTTAAGTGTTATTGATGCACATTGATTGAACTGCTGAGGTTAAAAACATGAGGTCATTAGAAAATTAATGACACAATCTTATTTTTATCTTGTTATCTAATTTATCGTATGTATTAGGTGACAGATGACATGAAACTCAAACTCAAACATGAGAATTACATTACAGTATCCATCAAATGACTCATTCTAGCCATTAGAACATTTATCAGACCAACAGAAAGTACACTATTATTTAAAAGTATTCCGATGAGCTCCACGTCTTAAAACCCATGTGTGGTATTTGGGTCAAATTGCCCAATTTGATATTTTTTACTTACATTGATTTGTGTTTGTTGTAAATCTTGCACATTTGCAGATGCATATCTGTGAGCTGTATTTCAGACCCAGTGACTGCAGCAAGCTTTAGTTTCTCCTGCTTCTATTGTCGTTCACTTGCATTTGAAAAATCAGTTCAAAATAATAAAAATGAAAGTCTGTTGGAATATAAAGCATCCAATATTTATGTCCCATTCACATTCCTTTATTATACCCAGTAGTTAAAAGGGGACAACAACAAACAATAATAGAAGCCCACTGGGGCTGCAATCTCACTGGCCCATGCCTAGGTGAGGAGAAGTGGACAGCACAGTTGATAAGGATGGCAGATTGATTTAGTTTAAAAACTTTCAACAGATATCAAGACCCTGTTTTTTCTGAATTAAACTGAAGTGCAGACAGAAAGTGTACAGAACCATTTCTACTGTAAGACATATTGAAAAGTTTAGGAAAAAGAAGTATGGAGCATGGAGTGGACATCTGTACAACAGAAATGCACCTGCACCTCACACAGGAACAGGAGAAAACAAGACAAAATAAGATCAGTTCAAAATAATAAAAATGAATCAAAACATTGTTTCATTTACATTTTCTTTCTAGATTCATGCCATCATGGTCTTTATTATAGTATATTTAATTGATTAATACATTTATATTAAGCATACATGTACATTAAGCATAAATTTAATAATAATTCCAATTAAAACAAATTTATACTTAATGTACATGTATGCTTAATATAAATGTATTAATGCATGATGCCTTTTTATTTTTATTTAAAGTACATAAAGCATAAATGTTTATGTATTGAGTAAATGTTAAATGATACAAAACTTTTTTTCTTGATATGTCAGTAGAAGTCAAATGTACAAAAGACTTTCAGCTCTTGCTTGTAGTGTGTGTGTGTGTGTGTGTTTGTTTGTGTGTGTGTGTGTGTGTGTATGCTGTTTTGTGCATCTGTTGTGCTCATAGCTAGTTCATCCAGTGCTGGTTTTTCTTGCTCTGTTGTGAAACACTGCACCAGTGGAATGTGGTTAAGCCGAATTGCTTCAACGCTGCTTCCGAGAAGAGCAGTTACTGATTCACCAAACCAGTTTTTTTACACAGTTGTGTTGTGAAATGGAAAGAAACAGAATAAAAGACCGGCTTTCATTATAGAGCAATTGAAAGTAGGGTTTAGCATGAGTTTTTACAAACTGGTGTTCCACGGGTACTGTAGCAGTGTATCTGATCAGTGAGATTAGGAATTAAAAGTGTTCACTGAAGCAAAACCTGTTCCACTGAGAAGGAAATATCTGATCCCTGATCAGTGACTACGGCAGCGAATGCCAACAACAGCGTAAAAGTGTTCAGTGTTTCAGTTCAGACAGATTTTCACTTCACTTCACTTACTTTTTTATTCACTTAAAATGATTTAACATTAAATTTCTCAACCAACTATTACGTCTTAATACTAAACCTTGTAGTTGTTTGCTTGTGAGCTTCTACTGTAAACTAATTATAAAATATTTAGATTAGATTAGATTAGATTAGATTAAATTAGATTCAACTTTATTGTCATTGTGCAAAGTAGGTGTACAAAGCCAGTGAAATGCAGTTAGCATCTAGCCAGACGTACTTAAGCGACGTATTTACAATAAATTACAAATAAATATATAAAGCTATGTGGATGATATATAGAGGGGAATGGATGACTTATATATGGGAGGTTCAGTGCGAATTATAAATAGGGATATACAGTTGTGCTCAAAAGTTTGCACACCCTCAAAGAAATTGTTAAACATTGCCATTTATTTGGAAAATATGACTGATAATGTGGGGGGCACGGTGGCTTAGTGGTTAGCACGTTTGCCTCACACCTCCAGGGTTGGGGGTTCGATTCCCGCCTCCGCCTTGTGTGTGTGGAGTTTGCATGTTCTCCCCGTACCTCGGGGGTTTCCTCCGGGTATTCCGGTTTCCTCCCCCGGTCCAAAGACATGCATGGTAGGTTGATTGGCATCTCTGGAAAATTGTCCCTAGTGTGTGATTGCGTGAGTGAATGAGTGTGTGTGTGCCCTGCAATGGGTTGGCACTCCGTCCAGGGTGTATCCTGCCTTGATGCCCGATGGCGCCTGAGGCACAGGCTCCCCGTGACCCGAGGTAGTTCAGATAAGCGGTAGAAAATGAGTGAGAGTGAGTGAGTGGGACTGATAATGTGAAATCATTTTTACTTATTTAAGGATAGTGGTCATGTGAAGTCATTAATTATTACATAGTTGTTTGAGTCCTTTTTAAAACCTAATGATAAATGAAATCACATTAACAACCCTGATCAAAAGTTTACATATCCTTGAATGTTTGGCCACATTATAAACACACAGGTTGACACACATAAGTTTAAATGGCAATTAAAGAGAAGTTTCTACACCTATGACTCATTGTATATGTAATTAGTGTCTGTGCGTAAATAGTCAGTGAGTTTCTCAGCTAATGAGGTGATGCACTGACTTGGCTGGATAATGTACCATGGGAAAGACAAAAGAACTGCCAATGGACCTGCGTGATAAGGTAGTTGAATTTTAAAAAGCAGTTATTTATCTCAACACTTGAAAATGCCAGTCAATACTGTTTAAACTTAAAACTGGTAAAAAGCTGGAAAATAAGAGGTTCTGGTGATACTATGCCATGGACAGGTGGACCCACTACTGCCAGATTAATTATTCGGGACCCACAAACAACTTCAAGAGGAATACAGGCTGCTCTGGAAAAAAGTGTAGAGGCCATCACAGCCTCCTGACCTTAATATCATTGAGGCAATTTGGGAAAAGCTCAAACATGCAGTTTGTGCAAGACAACCAAAAAATTACAGGAACTGGAGTCATTTTGCCAAGACGACTGGGCAGCTATACCACCTGAGAGAATTAAGGACTTACTTTTTAACAGGGATTATTTTAAGTTTGAAAATATAACATGGTGAACAGTATATATGCGTACATCCAAGCATTTAGGGATTTAATTTTAGGGCTTTAAAGTTAAAATTAGGGCTTTGAGAGCTCTGTGTGTGTGTGATACTTTATCTCTGTATTTTTAGAAAATAAAAGCATGCAATTTAAAATCCTTACTTGACTTCAAAACAAGGTTTGCAGAAGTTAAATTCTTACCAAGGCCACTTAATCTTTAACCGAGAGCAACATTCTGCTTAATCATCAACTTCTGATAACGAGAACGAAAAATTCACCTCTGTTCCTGTAAAGTGTTAATATCAGTACAGGCTCGTTACCCATTTCCCGTAATGAAAACAAAACAGTGAGCTCCAGTAAACCCCCTTCTTCTCAACGCAGTGTCTCTCCAAGACTTCTAATTACTGAGGCATTAGTCAAGTCAGAAACCAGAAATCAGAACCCTGTTGTCACGTGACTGGAGATAAAAACCAAACACCGTGCAGTTCTTCAATAATGTGTTCACCAATCACAAAGAGCCATACTTCCTCTGCTCTGGATGTGCCTGTCTCCCTGGCGATTGGCCACGGTGGAAAAAATGATGACACATATCGATCTACTTGGTTGTGTCTCCCAGGAGACGGGGATCTGGTGCCGTCCTCAAAAGAGGAACTGAAGTGAAGAAAGCTGGACATTGCCAGTTGGGGGGAATGGTTTAACGGTCACGCAAGGGGGTGTGGACGTGTGGCAAGTGTCCATCATATAAGGCTCTAGAGTGTGTATATGCTAGTGTGTGTGTTTGAGTGGATGTGTATAATGCCTTGTTATAGGTAAAAAATTACCTAGCACAACCAGCTAAATTCAATCAGAAACGTCCAGTCTAATAAAAACCGAACAACAGCATTAAATTAAAATAAAGCAGAAAAAAAAGATACTGACATCATTTTGATGTGGGTTTTTGTCAGATATCTGGTGCTGCAAGATTGTTACAGCTAAACAACATATTGGACCTATTGCTACAGCAGGTCTTAAATGGTTTTATTTATACATAATTTTGGAGAAGACTTACGTCTAGAATTGCTCTTAGCTGCACATCTATATGAATACATGGATAATTCTGGTTGCTAAGCAGTCTGTGTTACTAAGCCAGTTGCTATGCTGATAGCTGCACGTCTACAGAACAACTAATAGCAAATTTACCAATTTATACAACCAGCAGTTGAATAGAAAACGCTTTGATTACTTCTAATGCTCTTCTATCTAAAAGCCTTTATGATTACAAGCACTACAGCTACGAACTTTACAGCTCTCCTTATTCTCCTTCTGTCATTGAATAAATGAGCAGGATCTGGTTTACGTGAATGAGGTCTTACAAATGAAATATTAACCCTTGCTCTTAAAATTAACTTTAATAACTTTACATAGTCAAAGAGTAAGAATAAAATGACTGATTTTTGAAAGCAATTAGCATAAAATTTGTACAGTATTTACTTAAGTTTTATTCCTAGGCTTAAAAAATTCAAACTCAAGACCAGTTTGCAATGTCTGAAACAATCAAAAGCCTTATCATTATGATTAGGGCTAAAGCTCTGTTGATAAGTAAGTAAGTAGACCTTGGTCTTTACTTTTTTAAAATAGAAATCATCATATTAATTTAGAAAACAAATACTGACTTGTACTACTTGTATAAGAAACTGGAAAAAAGAACATTTGATCAGTCAGATAAAAAAATACATATATAATGTTAGTTTACATACAAATATTACTTTTCTCAGGGAAGCATGATATCATTGATTATATTAAATTCAAACAAGGTTTTAATGACTAGATTGAGTGGTGTGTTAGTCTCACGAGGATGTTTCCACTGATGAGAACTAAATTTAAAGTATTCAGGCAGCTTGCAGAGTAGAAATGTGTCTGTTGTGAAACTCCAGTATTGTGGGATTATTGGTGAGCTTGCTGTTAGCATTTATTCAGGCCTTTAGAAAAAATACACGATCAAATCCTGTTGGAGGAATGAAACCTAAAACTGTGTAGTGAAACGTTCCTCAATTCACTGATGTGTACAACAGAAGTAAATAAATTTGGTAAGCTTTTTTATATTTCATTTAAATTTCAACAATGTATACACGGAATTCTTCAGAATGCTTTAGATACTTTTAACATAAAATGCACCATCTGTTTGAAACGAAGGAGTGTGCAATCATACTGCACTCAAATTCATCAGTGTGTGTTGTGTATGTCAAGCTCTGTGTGTATGTCACCATTGTGACACTTCTCTAGAACCTACTGCTTGTGGCTGCTACACACAGGAACTCATTCACCTCGTCTGAAAAACACACTTAACTCACCCAGCCGGTTCGATCTGTACGCAGTGCACTCGCTGATGAGTCGTCAGACATCACGTGGAAAAACCTTCACTGTTCACCACTAAACCTGATCATGTGTATTCGAGTAAGATGTGTGCTAACTCATTTCTGTTTAATGACTAATAGATATTCGTATCCACTCCTAGCATGCTGCAGCTCCTGTGAGCTTACTGACTCATTAAGAAATTGTAAAATAAATCTTTGGTCAAATTAGGTTTAAGTAAACAAAAAGTTACCTAAAAATGTTAACTAAAATGAGGACATGGCTAATGAAATTTGGGTATGATTCATTCATTAAGTTGAATTTCTTGCACTGCAGAATCACAACTCCAGTGTCCACATGTTCACTCCCGAGCTAGGGTTATTGTCTGTTGGGAATTTCTGTGTACATGCTCACCTTAATCAAGATTCAGAAATGTATATACATATACTCATATACTTTGTACTGTCTGTTAAAACATACAGTGAAATTCTTATACCCAGCACCCTATGACATTACGAAGGAAAAAAACTTAAAATATCAAATTTACAAAGTGACTATTAGTGCAAATGCAAGAAACAAAATGATGAGCAGGTTTAAAGTATACCGTGTGTAACGCCATCCCGAGGCATACAGAGATTGTGCCGACTCCACTTGTGTTCCACGTCATGAAGATTTTTGTCCGTCAGTGAGATGAGGGCAACCCTGTGAGGATCCTGAGGCATCTAGAGATGTATCAGGTCTGGTTGGATTCCGCTTCATGAAGATTTCATGTGGTCTTTGAGGACAACAACCTCCTCATCAATACACAATTGTCAGACTGTATATGACTGTAGAAAGGAGATTATTCATAATAAAACTTTACTGTTTAGGGCAATTTATAACCTCGCCCAAATAAGGATAAGGTTCTTTTTTTTGAGTCTGGTTCCTCTCAAGGTTTCTTCCTCTTCCATCTAAGGGAATTTTTCCTCACCAGAGTCACCTCAGTCACCACAGGCTTGCTCATTGGGGATAAATAAAACAAATTTACATATAAGCCTAATATTAATCTTGAACTTTTGTATAATATGAAACTTCACTCACTCACTCATTTTCTACCGCTTATCTGAACTACCTCGGGTCACGGGGAGCCTGTGCCTATCTCAGGCGTCATTGGGCATCAAGGCAGGATACACCCTGGACGGAGTGCCAACCCATCGCAGGGCACACACTCACTCTCATTCACTCACGCAATCACACACTATGGACAATTTTCCAGGGATGCCAATCAACCTACCATGCATGTCTTTGGACTGGGGGAAAGAAACCGGAGTACCCGGAGGAAACCCCCGAGGCACAGGGAGAACATGCAAACTCCACACACACAAGGCGGAGGTGGGAATCGAACCCCCGACCCTGGAGGTGTGAAGCGAACGTGCTAACCTCTAAGCCACTGTGCCCCCATATGAAACTTTTTAAACTATATTTCTTATGTTCTGTAAAGCTGCTTTGAGACAACATCCATTGTTAAAAGTGCTATACAAATATAATTGAATTGAATAATGTAAACATGGAAAGTTTTATTTTTTATACCACCTTTAACTATGGACACTGTCTCAAAGCAGCTTTAAAGAAATATAAAAGTTTCAAATAAAGTTCATATATTCTGAGATGATATGAGAAAGAAACCTTGAGAGCATACACACACTGTGTGTATGTGTCTACATGATCTGCTAAAACACGTCTATCCACATCATCTTACTAACCATCTATAGAGCAGAAGGAGCTGTTTGAGTAATTTAATAAATCTGTAAAGATTAATAGCCAGGAAAACTAGAGCCTAAACATGTTGTGTATGAAAATTTTGTTCTGTTTGATCAATTTTATACCTTGAATACACATCAAGAACATGTATAAATATGCTCGGGAATTTAAGAAGTAAATCACAGACAGTTAATACAGATGTAAGTAAATACAAGACCCAATATGTGAGTGCAGCCACAACAACAACCATGTGTTACTGACTGAAGATCAAGTCTTTATATATTTTCTGTGTGAATGGACAGAGATTTGTACTAAGTTTTACTCCAATTCTGCTAACAGTTAGATGGAAAAGATTTCAAACTCATGCTAAAAATGTAATAATGTGTTTAGCTCTTTGTAAATAAACACAACTCCTGGCTAGTTTTTAATACATTCAAGTCTCTCTAACTTGTAAAAAAAACCTCTCTCTCTCTCTCTCTCTCTCTCTCTCTCTCTCTCTCTCTCTCTGAATAATGCAATATCTACATTTGCAAATGTTGACTGCCATTTTGCTTTTTTTGTATAAGTCTTTATTGGTTCCTGCAAGTGATGAAGAACAGACCTGCACTTCATGTGCAGACATACTGCACTAGTTCCAAAACTTTCATGGGATCCAGTCTGATGGAGTCCAAAAGTTGCCAGATTGAACAGTTCAGCCATTCTCTTCATACCTGAAGCTTTTCTTTCACTGTTTCACAATATATGAACATTGGAGACTCAGTAGTCTCAATAAACGGGTTACTGATTAAAGACAAGTTGGCTCAATAAGTAAGCCTTCAGTGTATTAAAGTTTTCACACTGAGTGTGTTTCAATCCAAGTGTGATTATTCCTGGTGCCCCTGCCGAGCTGGTCTTGTTTCAGATTCACCTACTGCTATCGAACCCTGGTGCACCCACAGACACACATGGAGAACACAATGCAAATCACCTTCATTATTATTATTATTATTATTATTATTATCATTCATTCATCATTCATCATCTACCGCTTATCTGAACTATCTCGGGTCACGGGGAGCCTGTGCCTATCTCAGGCGTCATTGGGGATCAAGGCACGATACACCCTGGACGGAGTGCCAACCCATCGCAGGGCACACACACACACACACTCATTCACTCATGCAATCACACGCTACGGACAATTTTCCAGAGATGCCAATCAACCTACCATGCATGTCTTTGGACCGGGGGAGGAAACCGGAGTACCCGGAGGAAACCCCCGAGGCACGGGGAGAACATGCAAACTCCACACACACAAGGTGGAGGCGGGAATCGAACCCCGACCCTGGAGGTGTGAGGCGAACGTGCTAACCACTAAGCCACCGTACCCATTATTATTATTATTATTATTATTATTATTATTATTATTATTATTATTATTATTATTATTATTATTATTATTATTGTCATCATTATTTTGGTGCTATTATGTACAAGACTTCTGTTTCCCCACAGTGTTCCCTACTACTCATGCTTCACTTTAATTAGGAAATCACAAACAGGTCACTTTACTTCCTGAATAAGCATGGACCCAACTACGGGTTGCATTCAGATTCGCAGGAATAACAGAACAATTCCAGTGCAACTGAACTCACACTACCTCTGTACACCACTGGTAGTCTTTGGTTTTGCACCATGATGTGGTGCACGGTCCAAAAGGCAGATTTCACATTACCACTGTTTTCGTGGAAACCTTGCTCTGTTTCAGACTAAACTGCCAGAGTGTTTTCAACTCTATTCCTAGAACACCCCTTTCCTGCACATTGTAGTATTGTTCCTGCTTCTATCACATCTAAATCAGCTACTCAGCTGATGGACAGCTCTTTCTGAGCTGAAGTGGTGTGTTAGAGCAAGGGAAACACTCAAATGTGCTGGACATGTGACATGGACAAGACCAGGAATAGGAACCTATGCCAAAATCAATCATACAGTTAAGGACAGTAACTATATATGTATATAAATATACCCCCACAAAATATTAGTTTACTACATTGTTTAAGATGTGAGTTTGAGACACCATTTTGGTGAGCAACCTGAGATATGAGTAATACCATGAACAATTACTGGCACACAGCAATAGCACCAGTGTTTGGTAATCAGCCAGTTATACAAATTATGTTCTTGTAAGTATTCAGTTGAAACAAATCAGAATTATGTAATTAAGCTAATTAATAAAAACTTTTGAGATATAGTACAATAGTATACTCAGAGGTATAGTACCATTCATTACATTTACTTTCATTCATTTTTCAGCCAAATTTAACCAAAGCATGTTATAGAGAAATACATTCCAATCACTGAAGCCTTGAAGAAGTCTTGCTTGGGATTTGAACTCAACTCATACCTTTCTGAATAGTCCTCAACCACTGAGTTCCCAAGGCCAAAAAAAATGGCATTCATTCCCTTAAGTCATTAGTAAAGTGGTTCAGAGCGCCAGCATTCTCCATATGCTTCCCAGTGTATCTACTAGCCTCAGACATTTGTACTACCCTCCGTTAGAAAAAAAAAGGAAAAGAAAAGTAAGAAAACTAAAAGTTTATGTTAATAGTTGTTAATAACCATAGCACTGTGTTACTAAAGACATGATTTTTTTTTTTTTTGGCCAGTGTAGAAAGAGACAGATGTTCAGAGAGAGGAAAAAAACAGAAGCGAAAAGAAAAAAAGACACCAATCTGTACTAAGAATTCGTTCAATTATTCAGCAAATTTAATTAGCTCCCAACTCACACACAAACAGAGGAGAAATGAGTGTGATGAATAATTGTGTATAGACTGTGCGCTGGTGAGAAGAGTAGAGAGGTTACTGAGAAACACAGAGACTTATACTGGCTACTGAAACCACTACACTGATGTGGTTGCTGGGAGAGAGCTGAAATAAGATCAGCCATGACTCTTAACTGTTGACATCAGCCTTCGGGAAGAAAGTTAGTCAGGTTTTAAGTTGTTCACAGACAAGATTATAATGGCTGTCTAGGGTAATTACAGTGTATGTATTGTATATATACACTACACTTTTACAACAGTGTCGCTCTGAATTATTCAATGCACTTTTAAGGAACTTATTAAGTTCGGAAGAACCTTCTTTTTTTGCGTCCATGTAAAAAAAGAAGTGCCATGTTTGGTATATTGACAAGGCTAATCTGTACCAGATTTCATTTTATTTCTCAGTAATAGAGTGTGAAGAATTGAGTGTCAAACTAAGCATTTATGTTCTGCAAAAAGAGGGAACAAGGGACAAAGGCAAAGAAGGAAAAGTTTCCCAACTCCTCTGTAGCTCAGCGCATTAGTCAGAGCAAAGAACACGAGCAAAGAAATGGAAAAGGGAGAGGGAGGGCTGTGTGTGTGTGTGTGTGTGTGTGTGTGTGTGTGTGTGTGTGTGTGTGTGCTCTCATGCACACAAGCAGAAAGGCATTTTGCAGCGTCTGCTTTTGTCTGCTTCTCTCACTAGATGCTGCTAGCTTGCCCTTTTTGCTCCTCAAGTTTTTTCCCCCCTGAATTCTTTTTTTCGACCACAGACAACACAACCAAAGGACGATGGAATATCCTGTGCCGTAATGTTTGGCTCAAAGACTGCGACCCAGAATCATTTAAAAAATGATTTCATGGCCAAAATATTTCCCTTATCTATTTCCCAGCCACACTGGGGCCAGCTGAGAGAAAGAAGAAAGGAAAGTATGAGGCGGAACCTCATATATTCTTGAGCCGTGCTTGTAATTCCAGCTCCGTAATGTTCTGACAAGCAATCTGTAGGGGGTAGAAAAGGAAAATGCATGAGAGAGTACAAGCAAATCTATTTATATCAGCTGGACTATGAAGTGTCAGTATAGCATGCCCCTAATGGCCTGGAAGAGTAGCAGCGGGTGCAGTGAAATATTGCAGTGAGGATGGGAGGAGTAGGAGAGAGAGAGAGAGAGAAAGAGAGAGAGTGAGAGAGAGAGAAAAGGGGTTGAGGGAAGAGAGCGTTCTCTTTCGGTAGTCTTTCTCTCCACCTTTTGGCGTGAAGGAGAAACAGATCTGAAGCCTGTTTGTCTGAGTCTTCTCTGTACACATATCTAGTTTGTCTAGTAGGATGAACTGGCGGATAATGAGTCTTTTGCACATGCGTGTTTCAATACACACAACTCCTGCAGGTGGAGATACAACTACTGAGCCCTTATTCACAAACACGTGAGATGTGGATGAGCGACATGCAGTCACATAAGGGATTATGGGTTAAAAAAAACAAAAAACATCAGTGACATGTACACAGATAGACAAGATGATATACACAATAACACACAATCATATACGGATTATATAAAAAATATAGAGACCATATGCTGTAAATGCATGCTGTAGACACACACACACACACACACACACACACACACACACACACACACACACAGAGAGAGAATGCAGTTTACATTCAAACACTAACTTGCGTCGAGGACAAACCGGCTGAACCAGTTCACCTTTCCAACATCAACAACATAATTTCACTTCCTCATTTAGTGCTTTTAAAATATCCAACATATGTGCTTTTTTATCTATCATATTTCCCGCTAAAATAAATATACATGCATGTTTGACTTAAAGTGCATAACCAATCACACTTACTGTATGTTTCAGTTAAATTCATTTATATCTTTATTGTGCTTCCTCCTCATAAATGCAGCTTTCCATAGATATTGGAAACCACAGTCTACTCATAATGAAACATGATTTTAAACCGGTTTAAATCCTAATGACTTAAGAAAAAATAAAAAGCTAGAAAAGTTTTTAGCGAGTAAGTTAGTAAGCTGCCACATGGTTATGCAAAGTGGACTATGTAACTGTCTGTCTCCTATAAGACAGGATGCTTGAGAATGACTAAGATATATGATTAAAGCAGGAAAAAAAACACACAGTGCTAATAATCTTGATCACTTCATGCATGAGACATTAAGTAGTTTATGTAACAAGTTGAAATATGTTGCAATAGAGCGGTGTCTCGTTGCGTCTCGCCCTGCAAGCCTGTGCTTTCTGGATCCACTATGTCTATTACTGACTACAGATAAACGAACAAACAAATAAAAACAACAAGAACAAAAAGAACCATTTGAGTGAGGCAAGATGGTAGCAGTCTGAGTTATCACAGAGTTACACAGATTTTAAAGATTAAATAGTTTAGTCAAAAGATTTGCTTAAATTCTGTTTGAACGCAGAGGTTCATGTTCGCTAACGCCTGTCTACATTAACACGGATATGAAGTAGTGTGTATTTTAACCTCTTGACCAACACACTCTTGACAAAGTCTTGCTCTTACCCATGAGCTTGTATTTCTACATCTTCCCATGTCTTTCTTATCTATGTTGTGTATCTTACCTTGTCTATGTTTATTATTTTGCCTCGTTTTGTATAGTCTTGCTATGACTGGTGTCTTGCTTTGTTTTGTCTAGTCTGTGCCTTTGATACTTAGCTAATTCCTACACTTGGATTCTCTATATGATTATGAAGTTTATCTTTTGTGTGTGTGAGTTTCTAAATTACATATTTTACATATTACATATTTTATGTTCTCTTACAATTTTTCATAATTATTTTAGATATTAGTCATTAATTCCACATCGCATCTGCATCATGTTACTCACATTTTTAAAGCAGCAGGTGAGCTTTAATATTTATTTTTTCTTTAATAAAAATCGTGAGAGGTTTCCGTGATTGCAAATACAAAGTAATACAATGACAATTGTTAAAGTTTCAATGAAGATGCTTTTAAAAGTCTAATTGTATACATCAAAAAGTTATATGTCTGATCTTTTTTCTAATGAACAAATAAAATATTTAAAAGTGAAAGTTGTTTTTGTGTTTGTTTTTTTGTAGCGAGTGAAATTATTCAAACATATTTCTTTAATTAATTATTACAGATGCCAAAGATTTGGAATTGGATTTTGGAAACCAATTTCTTCTTGAGAACTGGAAATATTTACATCGAATGAATTCTTTTCTTGGGACTCATCTGAATTGTGTTATACATTATAGTTTATTACAATTATTACATTTTCTACAAGATTGATATAAAATCGTTTAACTGCGATCTTTAAAAAAACATTAAAGTTTAGTGCTTTTTATTTTCAGTACTTGTCAAAGAAAAAAAATAGTGGTACAGTATTGTGCCTTCTTTACCTGAAATCATGTTAAGTTTAAACTTACGTGACAAATGTAGGTTTAAATTATTTGTTTTACAAAAGTCAATAGTCAGGAGGTTTTTCATCTGCTAGATAACCATGAATAAAAAATGAACAGCTGACATGAAATCTGCTTGTCCCAGGTGTCCAGGCTAGTAATTTGTCCACCTCTGCATAATGATCAGATTCTTATATGTGAATGTCAGGGATCAATAATCAGTAAGATCAATATTTCAGTAATGAAACACATCATGCTTTACAGTTTGTATGTTAGGAGACCTGGCTATTGTAATATGAACTATAGGATGTGGTGCAGCTTTAATGACTATGCTGTTAAAATGATGTGGATGTGCATTTCACACAGTCGAGCTATATACATGAGTCGTGTAGACTTAACGGCACTCAGACTGCACTCCTACACGCAAAGGTCACTTGCACTTCTAGCTGAAAAAAATAGCTCTCTAATTTACAGCACTGAGGTCACTCTGACACTGACACTTAGCAAGCAAGTAGCTAGATGTGTATTGACCCTTGTTTTGCTTGATTGCCAGCAAGATCTCACAATTCTCTTGAGTTGAAATGTTTTTATTTTTTGTTTTTTGTTTTTTGTCTGTACAGTTGTAATGATTTGTTTTGACTCATAAACCATGTAATCAATTTGCTAATTATAAATATATAAAAAGTGTGTTCAATGTCTACACAAACATAGTCACGAATATCTAAAGAGTGTAGCTATCTTTCAGTTAGCTGTTTTCAACAAAATATTTTTATTACAGGTATAAATTAAGCCAGCATTGAGTAGGAAAGCTGTTAGTGTTAACTTCATCATCAAGTGTAATAACTCAGAAGGATCACTGCAAATAAAACTTATTGCCTTCCCATCATCAACATCTTGCGCCCTGACAAATTTGTCACAAAGTAAGATCTAGTCACTAAATGCAATAAAAACCATTACAGGCTATGGGGAAAGCTCTGTGATTAGTTGTCTGCCTTTCAGTCAAAAATAGGCAGCTTATTATCAGATTTATCTTATTTGTACTCTAAATGTGCCAATTACAACAAGTCTAGAGTTTTAAGAGTGCAGGGTTTTAAGAGTGCTTAATAACATGAATAGTATTAACTCTATATATTCAGTTCAGTTCAGAAATATGCTTTACCGAAACATATTCATTGTATGTGCAGTATATGTATAATGTATATTTATCCCCAGTTATATGGGCTTGACAGAACTACATGTCTTTTGATTAGAAAAAAGTAGAAAAGTGTGTAAAATAAATCTCACTTTTTTTAAGTTTAAGAAGAATATATAGACCACACAAGTACATTTATTTCAAGAATATAATCCAACAATTTATTTTCTACATGTGCAAAATAGTATTTTAGTTACTTACTGAATCTATAGAGATACTTAAATATATAACTGTGGCCATTTTAAATATATGCCCATGAATTTCCATTAACGGAACGCATTAGCTTTAAGTTGACGTTATTAAATGGCTAACTTGTTTTTGAGCTTTTGACATTTGAATTAGACCTATAAAGTTCCAGTGTACGGTCAAACACACAACAAACTATGCAACCTAAATAATACATGTAATCATTTTGATTAGGTGGTTTGTAATTTCCACCTCTGTAATAAACCACTACATTCCCTCGGGCTATACTTCACAGACTTCTGGAGGTCCCCTGACCCCAGTTTGAGAACCATGGCTGTAGATGAAGCCCATCGTGAGTATCAGAATGAAACTGAAATGATGCTTGTGACATCACAGACTTAATAAAAGCCTAATAAAAGACTTGCAAAAGACCTGTAGAGATGGGGATGAAGCATATTCCAATATAGCAGGAAAATATATGCATATGTGGGTTTTTTTGGCCAAAAAATGAATCTGCACTGTGTGGTAAAGAGTGTGTGAGAGAGCAAGCAAGGGAAAGCTAGAACACAACACATTAATCTGGCATACTGAGTAAATCTCACAGACATCTGGTCTGATGTCAAGTTTAGTCATGGGGATCTCCATCTCTCTATCTCTCTCTTACTCTCTCTTTGTCTGAGGTCTGGAGTAATGCTCTTAATTAAGTACAGTTGACGTCACAGCCTCTTATATCTGGAATACAGTGTATCTTACTTCAGTTATATTACTACAAACCCCTCAGCAGTTCAGTAGCTTATAGTACCAGATGAGCATAATGGAGCCAATGTGGCTGACCAAAAACACCTAAAGAGAATATTACAACAGGTCACAACACTCTACCACATTTCTGCAGTTTGTTACAAGAGGGCATTAGATATTCCTGGAATAACAGCTATCCAATACAAGGTTATTTGACGATAATCGGCTCCATCAGGTACTCGAGGAGTAGGGGTCAAATCACCGGTAGTTGGTTTGTGGAGTTTTATCTTGAATGCACATAGCTCACCTCTACAGAGGACATACCCTGTGTTAAAATGACTAATGAAAATGATTAGCATACACTACAAATACCAATTTATCCACCATTGACCCACTTTTAGAAAGGAAGCATAACAGAAAATTAAAAATGTGATGCCTGTCAAGACTACAGTGAGGAGTAGAGGCAGCTTAATAATTCATGATTTGGGACACATCTTTTTCCTTTCCAGTTTGAGGGGGGAAAACACCCAGTAAATATCTGAGCTGTTAATATTTCATGAGCGCTCTATTGCTCCAGTACGCCTGCTCTAAGCGAACACGTGAGAGGAAGGCTGAAAAACAAATTTTTTTTTTACCTCTTTCTTTCCTACTTTCTTTTATTCTTATCGATACACATTCTAACTCCCAAACTCCTTGTCTCATTTCTTTTTCTTTCTGTCTACATGTCTGTATATTGCTTTTGCTAACAGTAACAGTCAAAAACACACCCATTTAGGGCTTATCTAGGATATATATAATGACTCAGAGGCTGGTCATATGAGCCTTGGTTTACTAATTCCCTCCCAAGGGTTAACAGAATGCTGACACACTGCTGTTGATGGGAAAAACACTGAAGATAGGCGATGAGGTCATTCTCACAGGGTTCCTCAATTAAGGGCATGCATGGGCATAAGTTCTTCATGGATCTTAGGTGTCTTGATCTAAAGTCTTGATATCAGGCCACTTATTGCTGATTTTTTTAATCTGGAAAAGAGCCTTCACTTGGGAGTTTTAAGGAAGCTGTAAGAATCAAAGGGGAACAAATTTCAAATGAAATTGTAAGATTCAAACTGAGAAATGAGACTGTGTTCTACCATAAAACAAAAATATATTCAGTCATAATAAAAGGTTATGAGTTGATATTTAAGGATATTTAACCTTAATAAATCCATGATGCTGCACAACAGTACTATTCATACTTAACTTCAGTACTTAACTCGCTGCCTAAAATATCTCACTTTACATATCTGTGGTTTTAATGTGCATAACAAGTTGTATGATACATTATGGAGCAAGTGTCAGGAGAGGCGGGAATAAAAGCAGACCCAAACACAGGGATAACAAATAAAAAAAAAAATATTAACAAAAACAGACAGGGAAAATAAATACACGATCACTAGAAACCAGAATCTACAAAACATGAAACTAGAACCGAAAGACAAACAACGCAGGGGAAATAAATACACATAATAATTAATCCAATTACAACCAGGTGAGCATAAGACACGTGACAGAAAACACATTGCCGGAACGTCCCCTCATGTTCCGGCTGAGAATGTCAAAGCAGATGTCCTGACAGCAAGTAAACAGATAGTTCCTAAAGTTGATGTGTTGGAAGCAGGACAAATGGGCATGTGTAAGGATCTGAGAGACTTTGACAAGAACCATATTGTGATAGTTAGACAACTGGCTCTGTGCATCTTTTGCATGTCTTGTAGGGTGTTCCTTTTATGCAAGTGGTTACTATCTACAAAAACTGGTCCAAGGAAGGACAACCAGTGAACCAGCGACAGAGTCAATCCTATACAAATAAATTGAATTGACGGTGGCAATGATATGAGGAAGAAACCTTAAGAGGAACCAGACACAGAAGGGAACCTCAGCCTTATTTGGGTGATAATGGACAGTAAATAATGTAAATGGAAATAATGTCCTTTCTACATTGGTTTGGTGGAATTAAGTGGAATTAAGCAACAAAGAGCTCTTGAGGAACTAATGGGTCAGCGCAAATAGCTCACAGGTTTCCAAGGCCCTTAGGTCTTCACGAGGGATCACTACTGTATCACAAATTGCTGACAATTGGATGTTGTCTATGATAGAAAGGTGACAAAACACACAGCACATAACTTACTGTGTATTGGACTGAATAGCAGTAAACTGGTCAGAGCACCCGTGCTGACCTCTGTACACCACTGGAAGCACCTACAATGTGCACATCATCATCATTGGACTATAGAGCAATGAAAGAAGATGTTGCTGAATAATTATTTATTTTAATTTATGTGGAAGAGATGGCACCAGGATGCACTATGGGAGAAGGCAAGTCGGTGGAGGCAGTGTGATGCTCTGGGCAATGTTCTGCTGGGAAACATGGGCTCCTGGCTTTCTTGTGGACTTTGACACATACATTACCACCAGGAAAGGAGTAGCTTCATTAACTATATAATCAACTTGAAGTTTCTACAGTTTTTTTGACTACAGGGTATTGGGGAGCTGTATGGTTTTGGGTGTTATAACTGAGCATGGATGCAGTGTATTGGTTCAACAGAAACTTAGATCAAAGTAGTATGTAGCTGTAAATGAAGCTTGTCATCCTGGACAAAGCTATATATACTGCTCTTTTCTAATTTATTAAGGAGGTTGCATTTATTTCTAAACTTACCTAGAAATCTGCATCTGAATTCAACTCATTTGTCCTAATATATATTTACTATTATAAACAAAGCCACAGAAAAACAAGTCTACTCAGTTCCACTAATTACTATTTACAGGCCACCAAGGCCATTTTCTGAATTCGTACAGTAATTTACACACCTCCCTTTTTAAATCCAGTTGTTTGAGTAGAAAAAGCAGTAATTGTTGGAGGCTGACAATCCACAAGAGCCTCTGATATATGTGTCTATTAGTGTTGGTGTCTATTTTAGACTCAGTAGGTGTCAATCAGAATATAAGTGGTGCCACTCATAATGGTGGTGAAACATTGATTTAATACAGACAGTTAGCATAAATATAGAAAACACTGTCACACTATCCTGAAATCATCTCCTTATTTTATTTAAAAAGCAACATAATATAAGCTTCAAATGTGCCATTTCTATCCGAGGTTACTGATGTTTTGGCTTTGATTACTTCCCACTCTGAACACATAGAAGCTATAGACCTTTATTGACATACAGGACTTTGGTTGACTTTTGCTTTCTGGTTAAAATATTAGGTTTTAGCTTCTAGGTCTTTAGCTTAAGGTCCAGGTACTACTTAGGACACCAAACAATGAAGAAGTGTCTTTTTTGCACTTTTCCAATCTTATCCGCAAAGAGCCAGTGTTGGTGCAGGATTTCCTTCCAATCAAGCAGGAGCCACACCTGATTCCACACGTTTTAATCAGTTGACCTTTGGGTTTCAAAATGACTTCTACTCGGTTGGAATGAAAATTTGCCCCCACTACGGCCCTTTCTGGATATACAGTAAGTGGACACCCCAGAATAAAGAATAATCGATTTTTTTGTATGAGATTTGCTGGTGAGTTTTAAGCTTTTGGGCTAGGTTTTGGTGGGTCCCTATAATTTGTTTAGGGATTATAGGTGTTTATATGCACTCTGGAGGTGGCAGATACATTCTTGATTAGTAGTGATTAGGAGAGACGTTTTTATTTCTGAAAGAATCTTTTTTGGCTATTTTTGTAAGGATCATTGTGGTCTTATAGATTTTTTGGAAACCTTTATCCATTCATTTTCTCCTGCACTTATCCTACCCCGGGGCATGGGGAGTCTGGAATTGGACTCAGGGCAGAAGGCAGGGGACACCTGGACCTATCACAGGGCACAATCATACCTTTGGAGCACCACATTCAAACTTATGTATGTTTGATATTAAACTTACACTATATGGCCAAAAATATGTGGAAACCTGACCGTCACAGTCATATGTGGTTCTTCCCCAAAATGTTGCCACAAAGTTAGACACAAACAATTGATCAGGATGTGTTCTGGATTGCCAGGTATGAATTACTGCATATGATAGTGTAATTTTGTGTTTTATAGACAGTTAATACCTCAGGATGCTTATTAGCTGTTTATCTGCATTGCTACAATATATGAAACATCTAAACACATTAAATTTATAACTACTTCTGTATTCACCATGCATACAATTATTCACAAATTCATCTACTCTTGTATAAAGCTAGAAAAAGGAGTAGCGTTCACTCAGCTTAGTTTGTGTATTCAATTACATTTATGTGTCCATTTGTTGGTTCAATCACGTATGTAACGCCTTTTTTATGTCGTACGTGTGCTTCTAGGTGAATATCTGCAGTCAGCAGCATTATATATGCATAACCCATACATCACATAAGCCACATTCAGATATTTCCCTTCTTCATACCCAATGAGAAGCAGGTGAATATGGATAAAACATGTAGATTTCATGATATTGCTGCCGTTTGGTTTAGAATAAAGTGCAGATCTGCATATAATCATAATAATAATGAAGAATGTTATGGGTTGCTGAGAAGCAGTGAAAGAGAAAGAGAGAGAGAGAGAGAGAGAGAGAGAGAGAGAGAGAGAGAGAGAGAGAGAGAGAATGGGAAGAAGTAATGAGAGGATGAAATTGTGCACTAATAAAATTCGAGGTCATTTACATCTGAGATGGGATTGAGTGGCAGGCGTTGCCGTGGCAACATTCCCACGGGTCTCCAAGCACTCCACGCTCCCTGACAGCAAGGAGAGAGACACAGAGAAAGGGAGAGAGAGCAAGAGAGAGAGAGGGAGAGAGATGGAAAAGGGGGTGGAAGTTATATGGGTAGACAGCAAAGAGAGACAGAGACGACTAACAGGCGAGCAGGCGAAGAGGAAAATGAGCAAAGCAGAATAGAAGAAAGCAGAAAACTAGATAGGGAGTATGAGAGAAAGAGAGAGAGAGAGAGAGAGAGAGAGAGAGAGAGAGAGAGAGCAAACTGAGGCCGGCTGGATTGCAAAGCCTTCAATTTTTAATCAGCATGCACCAGGAGGCAGGCGCTGTAGGAGTGACTTAATAATGCACAATTAAACCAGAGCCAGGGCCCAGAATACACTCTGACCCTTTCAACGCCTTCACTCAGTCGCTCAGCCATTCACTCCCACTCATTTCTGTACTCGCAATCACTCTCTTTAGCTTCAGTCTACATCCAAGCTAAGGACTAAAGGACGTACATTGTATCAGACAGTAGTCTGAGGGTCTCTAGATGGTTAGACGGCGCTCTAACAAACATACACACTTCCTCTAAACTACAGCTTGAGTTTCCAGATTCTAAATATAAAAATATCTGGAATACGATCTGCTTTTTTAATAATGTATTCTTGCTTTTAGGACAAATCTACGAATCTATACAGTTAGTGTCTCTATATTAAACGGTTTAGTCACCCAAAACTTTTTGTGACACAAAGAAAGCACAAACACACCTACGCGTTCACTCACACACTGGGTTTTTATGCATGTTTCACACTGATGGAATAGAATAAAATACACTTCAGGTGCGCTAGTCAGTGTGATGCTATGGCATAAGAAGTAAATCTGAAACGTTCCAGTCCTGACCTCTTATGATCATTTTTCTAGGTGAAGAGGACATCTTGAAACATATCAAGAGTTGAATAAATTGTGTTTTCTTTCCTTCAAGGAAAAGAAAAAAAAAAAAATCACAAAATGGCATTTAAAAACATTTAAAAAAATGCTGCAGGCAAAAAAGCAATTAAAAAATCTATTAAAATGTTCTTGCACTTTCCCAAACCAAATCATTTAACACTTGCGCTGCTTCTGCAGTGCTGACATTTAATTCTATGCCCTTTTAAAATATGTACAAACATAGAATTCTGCATGCCAGTTTCTCAACACTGATATTAGGATGTCGCAGTTATCATAGCATGAATTTTTCATCGAACTCTTCCCTGATACGAAGTCCAATTGCTCAATAAGTGTTGGTACACGACGTGCATCACACACATCAGTGTGAGTCTTCCACGCAGTGCAACTGTCATGCATGGTCCAAATCTCACTTAATTATCTTCTCTACAGCAAAACCATTTCCGGTTAAAATAAGTAACCAGAGAAGCTGTTGTGGCCCTAAAAATAATACAAAGTATTACACACTTTATAAAGTATTGTACGACAGAATTTACAATTATGTACAAAATATCTTGTTTGTACTGTAGCTAATGAATATATACTATCGTATATGTACCGTATATGATTATGAGGAAGTTTACGTAAAATTATCTGCATTTTTAAGTTACATTACGTTTACATTTATGGTATTTGGCAGACGCCTTTATTCAGACGCCTTTATTGATGAATACGTTAACACTGGTTCACTAGGTTACAAACTTATGAAATAATTAACCTAAAACAATGGTGGCTCAAGTGGTTAAGGCTCTGGGTTGTGGATCAGAAGATCGGGGTTCAAGCTGCCACTGTTGGGCCCTTGAGTGAGGCCCTTAACCCTCCCTGCTCTAGGGGTGCTGTATCATAACTGCCTCTGTGATCCGACCACAACCTTCTCAGTTGAGATATGTGAAGTAAAGAATTCCACTGTGTTGAAATGTATATGTGGCTTCCATGCCCCCAATTAATTTAAACCCTGTTAAGGGTTTTATTATATTCACATTAAACAAACAGGGAAAATAAGTGCTAATTTAAGAGGTTTGTCTTCACCCGAAGACAGCCAGTGACTCAGCTGTTTGAACATCCACCTTGGTGCCAGAGTCTTGATGTATACCTACCTCTTACTCTTATCTCTTTTTCTCAACATTACAGCCCCTTTTTATATTCACAGTATCTCAGATCCTACAGACGTGATCTAGTGTCAATATACTGATATGAGATGAAGGGTGGGTTTGAGGTGGTTTTCACACTGGACACATTTGCTGGGGTTTGAATCCGAGCGAGATTGTTCCCCTGCAGCATTGGTCTGGTTTCAGACTCTCTCACTTCTATTGAACCCTGGTGCATTTGTGCTCATCTTACGTCATCACAAACATGAATGCAAAACACAATCATATCGACTCACTATTTATTTTAGTGCTATTATGTGCAGTAAGGCATCTCACCTCCTTTGTGTCTCACAGCCACTCACAGCCACACGTGTGCTGTGGAAAATAACGATTTCATCATTGGCTAACAGGCACACACATACACACACACACACACACACACACACACACACACACACACACACACACACGCACACACACACACACACACACGTTGGTTACATTACTTCCTGAATAAGTGTGGACCCGAGTACGAGTTGTGTTCACATTCATAAGAAACGTGACACAGTTCCAGTGCCACCGAACTCACGTCACCTCCTACAGGTAGTCTCGGGTTTCACATCACCAGTTTTTCATGAGAACTGTGACTGGATTTGGACTAAAGTGCCAGTGTGAAAAGTCGCTATGTGACTAAGAGGAGGTGTGCTGCTGTTCCTGGTCAATTCACCTTAATAGCACAGAGGTAAGTTGGAGAGAAATGTCTGATTGTAATCTTCTTTTTTTATCTACCTGGTATCCACTGTCCTGTGTGGTACTTGTTGTTGTCTATTGCTACCAAGCACACACAAACACACACACACACACACACACACACACACACACACACACTCACACTCAAAGCAGACAATAGGAGCTGTGATTGTTTGACACCATCTGTCACCAGTGGGTGAGCAAGCACAGGTCATAAATAGCACACACACACACACACACACACACACACACACACACACACACACACACACACACACACAGACACACACACATACACACACTCACACACACAATCACATGGATGCATGTAGCTCACTCTGCTAAACCTAAGCCATTAAAATAAAATAAAACACATACATTGTCGCATGTGATTTAAACAAATGTTTATTTAATTATTTGTCGAATTAAAAAAAAATTATTTTGACAAATGTAGACGGTAAGAACTAATTCCATATGAAACACTTTTCTAGCACTGCTAACTAATGTAATTTGTGTCTATAAGGATTACTGCAGTGTCTGGGTTATGCTCGATAACAGAAAATCAGAGAATAACAGTTATTATTGAAATAATCATGAACCTACTACTACTGCATGGTTTGTATTCTTGTTTTGATTGTTGTATTTTGTTGAAAGCTGCACATACTGTATACACACAGCTGATTTCAATGATATTATGTATGAAAAAATATATCGCTGTGTCCCAATTCTGCTTATACATGTGCACTTAAATGATGACCTCCTTTTGTGGAGAAAAAGTATGTACATTTAAGTGTGTAGCAAAAGATTACACATACTGGGACACACTAAGACGTCATGTAATAGAAGAGAACGCTGTTGCCTAGTTACGTACACTGTTGCTGTAAACTCTCCCCTCGCTGCATTTCAGCTTCACTTCATTCGTTATTCTTTATATCATTTATGCACATGATTTGAAAATAATTTAGCGCTTCTATTTTTCTTCATTTCATTTACACCTCTGTAAAACGTGTCGAAGATGCACCGAAGCGAACCATCACAAAGCTTTTCCTTCCTCACTCAGGAGCTGTGGACAACATCAGCTGAAAAAGTGAGCATGGACCCACACTTACCATACGGGGACCTCTGGGAGACTCATTTCATGCTCATACTGTGATTTAGGATGCACGCGTTCTCTAATCTCCGGTTGTATTCAGGATGGATAGAAGGCAACATAATTGGGATCCTAAAGTGGGATCCTTGTTGTCTGATTCAGAAAAAAATTCATAAATTAAGATAATTCATCATTGGCGTGTCCCAAATCGCATACTTATGCACTGTTCTGTGCTATTGTATAGTATACTATAATAGATTGTTGAAGTAGTTTCATGAACCCAGAACAAAATATTCAAGAGTTGGACAGTTCATGCAGAAGGGTGGGACTACCAGGTGCTGATGCTGGCTGATGGGGGATGTGGTAGCTTAGTGTTTAAGGTGTTGGACTACAGATTGGAAGGTTGTGAATTTGAATCCTGGGTCCAGCAAGCTGCTACCTCTGGGTCCCTGGGTCTTCTTCTTCTTAAAAAACTAATGACTGGAAACATCTTGTACTTCTGGTTACTATAAGCATTAGAGTTTTCTTATAAAATTTGTAAACTAGATGCTAGGGTACACGATGCACAGTGAACATGTATAGCATGTAGTGCATCATTTGGAAAGAAGCATAAGACGTTCATGGGACATCAAACCAAGAGATGATCTGAGCGCAATTAATGAATCAGCTTCAGCTGCGTGGACACCAGTTCCCACCCAAAAGTGCCTTATTTACATGTCATATGCATAAGACACGCCCCATGTTTTTTCTCATATGCATCTCATTTACATGAAACACACCCTAATTTATGCAGATGTCATTTATGCAGCAGTCAACCATTCAACATAAAGCAGACTACAGACCCAGGCAGCTTGAAAATAATATTTACAGATTAAAGGATAGCAAACATCTTTGAACTTCACTACTTTATTAAGTTCAGATACAAAGGTAGAAAACTGAACCTAAGCTTTCCTGTTGTGTCAGGGATTCTTAAAGGTGATGTCTTTTATAGTGCATGTGTGTAAAAGTAACACAAATGACACTAGAACACAGCAAAACGTACAATGTATGAACAAGACTATGGCCAGCAAAGCGACAAACAAAATATTACATCAACACAAGCATGACAAAAATCTTACCAGAAACCAGAAGTTACATAGTGGTACAAATCAATGTGTAACAGGAATGAGCCATTAATGCAACATGTGACAAGGCAGCATGCAGGGGCTAATGGGTAATGTAGTCAATCGCAGATTCTGCATAATCATCACATTATGTAAAGAAAATACTAAAAGAAATCAATGAGCTAAAATGAATAAAAATGCCTCTGCTAGGTTTACGCATTGTAATAACCTCAAAAATAAGTAATAAAAATCCACATTTTACCAGTTGTACATCTCATGACTCCACACTGAGGTCAGAACTTCATGGTCCACTTTTACACCTATGTGCATATTATTCAATTGAGCCTCTAATTCATATTTAATATATTACATGTTGCCACTATTCCTGTCATACAAGTGTTTATACAAGTCCTCTAGTATAATAAGAAAACTGTCCATGCTCTCTCTCTCTCTCTCTCTCTCTCTCTCTCTCTCTCTTTCTTTCTCCAATATTAATCACATTAGACAATCGGATAGCAGTTTTCTCTGAGTGTATTACTCCACCCCTGATGTATAAAAAAGCGGTAGGAAAAGTTGAGCCTGCTCGCTTCATGTGCCTCAGAGTCAGTCTTCGCCTGTCCATTTAAATAGCTATATGAACAGTGGGAAGTAACCATCACACTAGCTGCACCTGAAATCATGTACTGTGACAGAGCCTACTGCGTTCGATTCAGTAGCTGCTGCTCGGCTGCTGATTCAGTACGTACTGAACAGTATATATGTGTAGTGTGAATACAGTACCATGTTGGTATTGTCATGTGACCTACGATTTAACCACAAGGAACAATGATTAATAGTTATAGCACTAATACTTTAAAAGAGTCAGCGAGCTGCCTTTTGTCATCTGTGATTCTTACAGCTCTTCCAAGTCAGTCTGATTGCCTTATAGAATAGCGTCGTGTCCACTGCTTCAGTACTGCAGAATCTCAACTGACTGTTTTATAAATACTGAGAATTTGGACATTTTACTGCTACAGTTCTGCTTTTCACCTGCTGTACTGTATAGCAGGGCAGTAGCGATATTCAGCCACAGCTAAAAATAAAGAAGAAAATCAGGGGAAAATGCAGGAAATAGAAAACAGTAGGAAGTCTAAACTAATCAGAAAGCCTTTGTTTCACACCACACCACCACACAGCACTGTACCTGTAGAAGCAAATCACTTACCAGTAACATGTCACAGGTCACACACTAGTAACATTTTCCAAACTATATTTTGAGTCATTTTCTATATACTGTTTATATTATATGATGGCCTCTTTAAAATCAGCATTCTTTTGGGAAAATCCCCTTGAAAAAAGTATAATTTAACAAATACATAAACTATATTTTTTATATATGTAAAAGAATCATTTTTGTTACAAATATTGGCCCGAATTCTCATGGAAATGATCAAAAGGCCAGCTCCATCAGTTGTGTGAATGATTCCAGTACAGTCAAATTCATGACATCTCTAAAGTCCTAATTACAGTAGAGGAAGTAAACTTGGAAGTATAAACAATGAGAATAAAAATCAAACAAATTGATGACTGCTGAGTCTTACAACCAAAATGCTTTTGGCTAAGAGTCCAGTGGAGCCTCATTGGGACAGAGAGATGGCTTTTCTGTTGCTAAACTCAGGATCCCTACTGTTTCCTGATTTTATTTGTGCATTCAAAGAAAAAATACTTCTAGCCTATATTTTTGTTGGGTTCTTCCAAACTCATCTTCAGTTACACATTATTGGGGTTATGGTGGATCCACAACATATCCAAGGAAACAGCAGGTGCAAGGCGTGAACACACTCTGGCAAGGACACTACATTCACACTTTAATTCACAATCAGAGAAAATCGGATTTGGAGAAGGCATGTAGCATCGCTATCCCACCTACGGGCATGTTTTTTGGTAGGTGGGAGGAAACCAGAGAATCTGAAGAAATCCTACGCAGACACGTGGTGAAGATGTGAAAAGCTACACAGACAGTAACCTGAGCTCAGGATCAACCTGGAGACCCTGGAGCTGTGAGGTGGCCATGTGACCTACTGAGCCGCTACGATGTCTCTCAATCCAAACTGAAAAACGTGGAAAAACTGAAACGTTCAGCTGATATGGACTCTTGTAAAAGTTCCATTTTTTAAGTGATTTTGTTTTCTCAGGAAGTGGGTATGAAACTCATTTTGTGGACCCTGTTAAGTGTTGAACATGACAACAGGGATGTTTACATGCACCAATTATGTCAATCTGAATGAAAGCAATCTGATTGCAGATTCCAGAAATAATGTTTACACTGGAGTGCAGTTCAAATATTTGATTGTATATCCCACATATAATCGCGTGTAAGAACATCTACCATCCTGTTCACACCACTGCAAGAATTTGATCAAGAAAATAGTCTTATTTAATCTTATTTTATCTAATCTTATTTACCGGATTATTTCAAATCTGCACCACACCTTTTAATGTGATCGATCATTGGGATCAGAATCCAATTCAGGTATCAATCTTAATTAATTACTAATGGATTATTAAATAGGAATCTAGACTCAGTTACTGATGTCCCATTTGTGATACTTGTTACTATCTTGCTAACTACCTATAGGGCTCCCAGGTATAGCAGCAGGATATGGAGGGTGTTTTATTTCTCCTTTTCCTCCATGCTAAACACACCCACTGATACCCACTGATGTCTCATTGCTTAGCGTGTTTGTACCACCACGTTTGTCTGGAGATTAAACATCAAGTTAAATTGTAAACATCCAGGTAGAACTGACGTGAAAGTGGAGCTGAATATGTTTGAATCTACATGTGGAACAAAATAGGGAACTCTAGTCACACACACACACACACACACACACACACACACACACACACACACACACACACACACACTCACACACACACACACACACACACACAGTAACAAATTAAGAAATGCTCAGCTTCCAGTTTCTGCAGATAAGAAAACACATTTCCCTGCACTGCATACACACATTATTGACAAATATTTGAGAATACCCAAAATTTAAAATGTTCAAAATTTTTATTTTATTAGTCACGTAAACAATCATACACAGAACAACATGCAGTGAAATGCTTTTTTCTTTCATATTATATAAGAATCCAATCAGGGTCAAGGGTCAGAGGAGGTGGTGTTTAAAAATATTTCAAATAAAACACAATGCAAAATGAATAGAATAAGAAAAAAGAGATGAAATAAAATAAGTTACAAAGCAATTAGATGAGCAAAATAGAGTACTGAAAAATGAAATGAAATGAAAAAAAAAAAGGTGGAATACAGCATATGAAAATGATACAGTGATTAATGAAACACAGTGATATGAAGATAGAACGACTTTCTCATGTAACTGATGAATATCGAATGAATTTTTGTGACGATTTATTTGGCAGCTGATATTATATCCAAATTTTTGCAGAACATTGTCAGTATTTCAGTCAACAGTGGCAGCAATTCAGTGTTAAATTTTGAAAAGACTTCGAAATTGAGATTATGAAAAGAAAAAGAAAAGATGTTTTTTTTTTTTTTTTTTTTAAACTTTGAAAAATAAATCATTTATCCCTGTAGCGATGAAAGGTTTTCCAAGCAATCAAGCTTGGCAAGATCAAATGAGCTGTGTTGTGTTTTTCCCCTTGAATAAAAAGACAGAAGCTGGAGAGGTTTGTATTTCCTCTGTGACCACATGTAAATAATCTGGCCATTTTAAACCAGAAAAAAAGGAAGAATAGAAACAACATCCAGTCGACTCCTTGTTGTCACAGCAGTAAATCTGGTCAGTTTTGTATACGGTATTTAAAAGGTGTGTAATCCAGTACAATTAGCTGTAATTATCTCTGAAGTTCTCTGCGTTTTGATAAAAACACTCACTTGAGAAGTTTAGGGAGAGATTTTTAAGCCCAGGAAACATCTACTAACAAATATACATTTTCACAAGGTGATTTAATTCTCATTATTTTATGGATGTTTTTGGTTCCTCAGCTTCATCAATCAAGTTCATAATCAGTCTCAAACACTCAAGGCTCCTGTCGAAATGTCTAATATGGTTTAATATCTAATGTCTAATATCTAGTATGTGAGGTAACCCCGTTCATGGAGGTCCGAAAAGATCAGTAAGTTGCATGCTATCAGAAGCTACTTTAGGATGCAGTGATGCTGTTACTCAAACTGGGCTCCTTTACATAGCATTTCTTTCATACAGGTTTGTGAGATGTTTTCCAATAATTCTAGAGAATTTTCATTTCCTTTAAAAACCCTACGTCTAGACAGATTTAGCCAAACCCAAACCAGACCTGTCTGAGATCAGAACTTTCAAGGCACCAACGCAGATCCCAAAGCCAGCATTTATCAGATGTTCGGGAAGGATTAAGACGTGACAGGACGTGCGGACATGTGAAAAGAAAGCACAGCATGGGGTTGTGAGGCAGCAGACACAGAGCAGAGGACCATTTCAACAAGGACGAAGCTTCTCATAGAACAGTATGGAGTGTTCTTCTGCATAGAACTCGTCACTGTTTTATTTACTGATTAATAACATTGTAATGGTTTATAATGATGAGGAACTGAGTGAGCAGTTAGTTCCTGTTAACACTTAAAGTAGCCATGACAAACAGTCCTCCACCTCAACAGTCCCCGTCTCTGTCTCTCTGTCTCTCTTTCTGTCTGTCACTGTGTCTCTCTTTCTGTTTGTGTCTCTTTCTGTCTACCTATCCATCTTTGTCCCTCTATCTCTCTGTGTCTGCCTGTCTGTCTGTCTGTCTCTTTTTCTCTGTGTATTTCTTTTTCTGTCTGCTTGTATCTCTATCACTATCTGTATCTATCTCTATCACATTTTCTGTCACTCTCCATTTCTTTTCTCTGTCTGTCTGTCTCATTGTCTGTCTTGTTCTGTCGATCTCTCTCCATCTCTTTCTTGTTCTGTCTCTCTCTCACTCTCTCTTTTGCTCTCTCCCGCTTGTTCTGTCTCTCTCTCTCACTCGTTCTCTCTCTCTGTCTCTCTCTTGCTTATTCTGTCTCTCTCTCTGTCTCTCTGTCTCTCTGTCTGTCTCTCTCTCTCTCTCTCTCTCTCTCTCTCTCTCTCTCTCTCTCTCTCTCTCTCTCTCTCTCTCTAGCTCATTCTGTCTTTCTCTCTCTCTGTGTCTCTCTCTGTCTGTCTCTCTCTCTCTCTAGCTCGTTCTGTCTCTCTCTCTCTGTCTCTCTCTCCCACTTTCTCTCTCTTGCTTGTCCCGCCAGTCCTGAAGACTTTCCTGTGCTGTTAAACTTCTTAAAGCTCTGTGACTTGCAGAGCGCTGACACTCAAGACTGCTTCTGTAAATGTAAAATTCTACCAAACAAAACAACGTCATCACATCAGAGATTATACATGGAATTTCTTTTAACACCAACACATTTCAGAAATCAGTTATTATTAGTCTTAACTTCAGTGAATAATGCATTAACAAAACCTTTTGTTCATGTAACAGTTATGAGCCACAGTTCCAGCTGTGCTGTGATGCAATACTACTGCACACCTTCTGACCAATCAGATTCGAGGAGCCACAGACGCTGTGGTATAAATTCCTGTAATAACTGAATCAGATTCCAAAACTCAAACAACTGAGATCAATGTAAAATATTTGGAAACTAAACTTATTTGTCTGA